>NC_087474.1:1037382-1118488 GCF_036417665.1 Passer domesticus
AACCCTTCCCAAGCACTGACATACAGAAGAGGATGGTGAAAGAGAGAGAAATATTTGGGTGACCTCAGGCTCAGGTCAGCCCCTCCTCAAAATTACTGGAAAATTTTATATGAGAGAAAAGGTCCCTGGACTTTTTCTGACCCCTGAATTTGGAACCATGTGGTGAAAAGGATTCTTGACCTTCTTAGGCAATAAATCAGACTTAGACAGGGACTCCCACATTTCTCATTGTTTTAATTGTAGAGTCATGGAATATCTGGAACCAGAAGGGACTCACAAGGATCATGGAAATCCAACTCCTGGCCCGTTTGGACCTAATTTGGTTCCATTGTAATTTAGCATGTGGATACTCTCACATTCCTTCATCCATAACCTTCCAAAGAGCTCTGAGTGCTGCCTGCATCCCAGAGAGGCCAGGAGTGCCTCTGGAGCTGGGGACACCTCACACCTCTCCTTTCCTCATCCAATCCAAGACCATTCCATTAAATCCTGGAATTCCTTCCTCCCCACACAACCTGCAGTGGAGGTGCCACGCAAGGCACACCAAAAGTGGAGAATCCCATTATTTTGTGGCCCCTCATCCAGCATGGATGTGATGATATCCATGGGTCAGGAAGAAGTGTGATTAGGGCTTTATATCATTCCTGGTTTTCCAATCTGCACGAAACCCGTCCCGCAGGGCTCATGAACTGCAGGTGTAGGTGTGAACACAAACTCTGGCTGCAGTTCCTGTAATTCCCAAAGTTCCTGATTCAGTTTCCTTCGTGTTGATTTTGATGAAGAGGCTGAAATTCTGGAATTCCTCGGCTTTGCTCACACTCCATGTCAGAACAAAGCAGGTGTTCCCTGAAATTCCAGCTTTGCCTTGGAAATGGGAATCCTGGTTTTTACCCTGTGCTGCAACCCCCAATTTCCACAGCATCTAACTGTTCCTTTTCTTCTCTTTTGCACCTTCCAGTTGTGGGACACCAGTTCTGATTTCATGGAAAACTCCATGGCATAGAGGAGAAGAAAATGAGGAGAAAGAATGGCAATCCTTGGGTTCCTCTTATCCCACCTGGACAGGTGTGAGCAAGACACAAAAACTTTTTGTTTTGGGGACTGGGTGGGATCAAGAGAGGAAGCAGAGGGACAGGAGAAAGATGGGAAAGTAAAAGAGTGGAAAACTAAGAGCTACAGCTGCAAGAGGTTTGTGATGGAGATAATTCTAAAGATTATGAATTTTTACATTCATAATATAAATCTATTTGATTTAGCTCAAGGTGTATCAATTGAGGCCTTCTAATAAATTCTGCCTTTATTCTTTAACACTGTCTAGTCTCTGGCCTAGGTCAGTCTTCACAAGGCATCATGGAAGGTGTTGAACAGGTGCAGCTTCCTCACAGCCCTCTCACTTGGCCTCTCTTTCCCTGTGGAGCTGCTGTGGTCCATGCCCAGCTCCAGCTCTGGTGCACAGCATCCCATGGAAGTGAGGGATCCCACCCAGAGGCACAGATTTTGTTGAGCCACCACCTTTGGCATCAAACCACAGCTCTGGGAACTCCCCAGCAAGGAGATCCCAGTGCCAAGGACTCCAGCTCAAGGAATCCAAGGATGGAGAAGGATCCCAGCTCATCAAAGCTCATGGGAACAGAGCAGTGAGGGAATCGGACACCATGGGATCCACTTCACATCATGGAAACTCATGGGAAGCGAGGTGATTCCTTGTGAAGGCTGGCCTAGAACAGAGACTGGACAGAGCTAAAGAATAAATCAGGGATTTATTCAAAGGATCTCCTCCATGGATCCACCTTGGGCAGCACAAGAGCCCAGCCAGGGCTGCACCCAAGATGAACCCAAATGGTCCCAAAGTGAACCCAAGGTGAACCAAAATGGTCACAAAATGAACCCAAATGGTCCCAAAATGCACGAGCACTGCCGGGGTCTCTCCCTGGGATCAGCTCTGCTCCATGTGCACATTGCAGTTCAGTGTCCAATCCCAGCTGCAGCCCCTGCAGTCCCATCCTGCTTGTTTTTCTCTCTGCAGCCCACGGGGTTTGTGCTCCTGGGCTGAGATTTGGATCATTTGTCCTTGGTGCCCAGCTGGAGCAGGAATTGTTTTGTCTCCCTGCTCTGTGCAGAGAGCTCACCATGCCCTGATGTGAAGCCCAGACCCACACACTAAAGCAGCACAGAATCTGAAAATAGAAAAGCTAAACCCTGAGGTGTATCAGAGGCGATCAAACACCGCGGGATCCACTTCACCTCTGGCAATCTGAGCCCTCAGGTGACCCCTGCTGCCCTCACACGACCCGCGCTCAGCTTCCCCTCTCCAGCTGTTTATCCACAAATTCCCAGAGGCCCCATCCCTCACTTTTCTCCTCAGAATCCTCCACATCCACAGCGGTGCTTTGGCAGCAGAGGGCACTGCCCCCTTGGTCATGTTTTCCCCCTCCCCGCCGCCGCTGCAGGGCTGGGCTCGCTCTCGGTGAGCGGTGCTGTCTGTCTGTCTGTCTGTCTGTCGGGAGTCTTGGATTTGTCTTGGCTGCCGGCTCTGACATGCCTGGGAAGGGCAAGGAAAGGAAATGGGTGGGAGCTCCCATCTAACCACGAACTTGTCTTGCCCCCTCCTCCTTTTCTCCCTCTCCCCATCCCCTTCCCTCGGCCACCCCAGCCAGAGGGAGGATTGTGCTGCACCGCTCAGAATTGCTCCGGAATTTGGGGTTGGGATTTTTTTTCCCCCCCTTTTCTTCTCTTTCAGCAGAAACACGCTGGGAGTTTCTCCCTTTTCCATGTTCTCCCAGCCGAAGGGGGTTGTTTTATGAAATTAAGTGTGGGGCAATGTGTGTACGTGGGGTGTCGTGAGAGGTGCTTTGCACTTGGAGCAGCAGGAATCAGACAGCTCTTGGAAATATTTCTGCGTTTTATTTCATGTTCCTGAAGATTTAATCTCAGTGTGGTTGTTTATTATTTAAAAAACTTATTTCTTTTGCTGTCCCTGAGCAATTTGGTCCAGTGGGAGGCTGCCCTGCCACTCCAGATGAGGTGATTTGTCAGGTCCCTTCCAACCAAAGCTCTTTTATGATTCTGGAATTTATTTTTCACACTTTCTAAATTTCAGGTCCATCCTGACAAGTGATGATCCCACTCTAAGTATTACTATAAACACCTTTTAAATCTGTTTTACCTTCAATCTGCCTGCCTCCAAAACCTTGAGAGAGAAAACCCCGTGGGGATGTGCTCCAGTGGCCTCTCTCCCTTTATCCAAATACAATTGCAGCACTCGTCTGTCTCATTTATGGACATTGGGTTTCCCAGTGGGATTTTCTGTACTGGAGGGTGCAGCCTCATTTTATCCCAAATTCCCTCCTTTTATCCCAAACTCCTGGCTGCACGTTTCCCTCTTCCTTTCCCTGTGGAAAATCCGACCCATGGAATTGTGAAGACACCAACACACATCTTCCCTATCAGTCCCTTCCAACCCAACCCATTCTGGGATTTTCTGAGTACAGGGATTCCTGTTTGAAGGAGAAAACCCTTGACAGACCCATTTTGCTTTGAAATCTCTCCACAGCCAAGAGTTTTGATTTTTCACCTTGGCTCTGTGGCAGCGTTTGACAGCCAGTGCTGCTCTGCTGTCCTGCTCCCTTTGAAGCCACCTCAGAGCACAAGGAAATCTGGGAAGCAGCTGGCCAAAGGTGGCATCCTGATAAAGGATGGCAAATGATAGGAGGGGAAGGTTGGTGCTGCACTCCCAAACCAAAACGAGACACAGTGGAAAGGAAGAACCAAACACACAAAATAATTTCCCCTGGTTTGGGAAAGGAAACGTGGAAAACTCCCAGCCCAGGCTGTGGCTTTGGGGAGAAGAATGCGAGCAGTCACTTTCTCATCCTGTTTCTGTCCTTCCAAGGCTTGTGTGAAAACGCTGATGCTGAGTCCCAGTCAGCCATAAAATAACAACAACAACTCTGCCCAGTGGCTGGGATTTGCCAATCCTGAGCTTTCCTCACCTACCCCGGGACTGGGAAGGACGGAAGTCTGCAAACCATCCCGGCTCCGAGTGCGGAATCCTCGCCGAATGTGATCTCACCCGCGGGGACAATCTGATGAACGGAGTGTTACTTGTTGTTCCAACACCATGGCAATGTCTCCAGGAGGAATACAAATCACTTGGAGCTGGGACGCAGAGCCAGCTGAGCAGGTACCAGGAATGTGGGAGTTGCTTATTACTCACCCAGGGGGAAGAGCTGCTGCTTGTTTTTTTAATTATATTTTTACTCGCCTCTACTCATCACCCCCACACAGCACCAGCACTTTTTGTAATGAAAATAATAAGATAGAGCCTGATCCAGGGAGCACTGAGCACATCCTGGTTTTCCATTGGATGTGTGAACCAGGTGGGACTTTGGTACTGGCAGATCTCCGGCCTCGTCAAATCTCAGTGGGTGCAAATCTGCTGAAGTCAGTGAGGGCTTCTCATCTATCACTTGTTTTATTAATATTGCTCTGTCTGCAAGTCCAGGCTCTCCAAGAACACATCTTTTATTTCACTGCCTCTCATCGAAGGCAACGTGTGAGTGCTGATTTTCCCGGGCTCAGGATCAGCTCCAGCTCTTTCATTGTTGCTTTTTTTCCCTCTCTCTCCCTCTCTCATTTTTTATGGCAGCGTTGGAATTGCTGTCAGGTTTACAGTGCAGTAATAATCACCTCATTATTATTAATAACCATGGCAACAGAATGGAAATTAATCACTCCACTTCTGTTTATCCCCATGGAAACAGAGCCAAAACAAACAAGCCTTATCCACAATGCCCATTCCTAGAAATCAGACATCCTGCAAAATTCCCAACTAAACAAACCAGCAGCTCCAACTGCCTGGGTTAGCCAGTAGCACCTATGGAGAGGGCAAGGATATTCTGCCATGGGTGTTTCCTCAGGTTCAAATTAGCAGGGCACAAATATTTTTAGGAATTTTGCTTGGTTTATTGGTTGGTTTTACTCCCCAGCTTTTGTCCTGGTGTGACTGAGTGCTGAGACACAGTGACAGCAATCCTTCTGCTTCCCATAAAAACTGGGCTTCCTACAAGGATGGAAAGAGAATTTGGATATGGGTCTGGAGAGATAGGACAGGAGGAATGGCCTTAAGGTGAAGGAGATGGGTTAGATGGGATGTTGGGAAGGAATTTCTGGCTGGGAGGGTGGGGAAGGGCTGGGATGGAATTCCCAGAGCAGCTGTGGCTGACCTTGGATCCGGGAAGTACCCAAGGCCAGGCTGGACAGGGTTTGTGGGACAGTGGGAGGTGTCCCTGCCCATGGCAGGAGGGTTGAAACCAGATCATCTTTAAGGTCCTTTCCCAACCCAAACCATTCTGTGATTCCATCACAAGTACGATTAAAATTGTCAGGGATTAGAAAGGAGGTTTCAGAGAAATATTCATTGCTGAAGAAACTCAGAGGATAACACTTCTTCCCAGGTGCCAAGCACTGAAATAAAGTTCAGTGGAAAATTCAGGAAAAAGTTCAGGAAAACATTTAGGCAGAAAGTGAAAACAAACCAAATATTATCTCTTTGCACTGTCACCATCCTTGTTTGCAGGAGGAATGGAGGATGTCACACTCATTCCCTATGCACAGAAGTGATTTTTTTTCACAGGAAAATCCCCGTTTTTCCCCAGCCACTCCTCATTTAGATTCAACATCACAGCAGTCGCTGCCTGTCCCCCCTGCCCTGCCAATTACTGTGTTTTATTTAGGCTGTCACCAACAGATAATCTGAGCTTGCATCTGCTTTTTCCTGCGGCTTAATGACACACCCAGGGGACCACTTCCCAGGCTTTCAAAGGAAAGAATTCCTCCCTCAGACGATCCTTCAGTCCCAGTGATTCTGCTGACTCTTATCTGCAGATGCAGCAGCACAGATTAGGGGTGGTGAGGAAAGATGAGAGAGGCAGGGAAAGTAATGATGATTAAACCCACAACCCTCCCGGGAGCCTCTTTTTTGCAGCAGGATCTGCTCAGGCTGAAACCCTCGGAGTAGCTGAAATCAGCTGCGTGCTGGAAACGTTTATTTTCCATTAAAAAATAAGTGGAACTCGACCACGTGGAGCAGGAAAACGAAGTTGCCACGTCTTCCAAAGCCTCCAGAGGTTTTGATGTATCTTCTTGCTGGGCTATGGAATCTCCTACAACTCTGGAAAATCATAAAATCAGCTTCTTACCTCTCTCTCTCACCTAGAAATGGGGATAAAACCCCTCTTATTTTTCTAGATAGCCCTTTTAAAAAATATCTACACGCTGTGTACATTTTTTGGACACATTATAGTCGTTTTGGGATTCTCTTGTTGTCTCACTGTCCTGTGGATTTGTACAGAGATCCTGAATCCTGTTCAAATGGAAGAATTAAACCTGGAAATGACAGAGGGAACAGAATGCTTTGATATTTAACTGACCTTTTAAGCTTCCCAAAAAGGCAGGGAGAGTATAATTAACTGGGATGAATCCCATCTGAACTTCCTCCAGCCAGTCCTCCTGAATCCAATTAAACACAACTTTTCCATGTGGAGGTACAGTTGAGGAGAGATGGATGTTGCTGTTGGGTTTTCTGCCTATTTTATATAATCCCCTCCCAGAATTAGGATTTTTTTAATTCAGGAGACATGAGCACTGACAAATCCCTGAAATTCCTGGTCCCATGTCTCCCAAGCCACCAAACAAGCAGGAATATGCCAAAGGAATCTGTGCATTTGCAGTTCTGCATCATAAAATATTGATGTGGTCTCTGCTGTCTATAGAAAAAAATCCCAAATTTCCATGAATGGATATGTGGGATGTGGTTGGACAGGTTATTTGACTAAAAATTAATCCCATTAATTGATGTGGATTGGGAATGCATGGGCGCTCTCTGACACCATCCAATGTTTGAACATGGATATTGTATTTCCATGAGGATGTCCTCCCAAGCCTTTCTCTGTCCCTCCTGAAGGTTCTCCTGGATTGTATCTGCTCATCCCAAAAGTCTTCAGAAAATTTCAAATGGAAGGAAAAAGCCACTTCAAGATGGCTGATTGGCAACCTTAACAACACCTTCTTCTTCTTCTTCTTCTTCTTCTTCTTCTTCTTCTTCTTCTTCTTCTTCTTCTTCTTCGGGTGGTTTTGTGTAGTTGGATAAAAAAGTCCCCATTGCAGGCACGGGTGGTTGGTTATTGTGTTAAAAGTGAAAATAATTGAGGTGTCATTTCTTAATTGGACAGTTGATCCTTCAAAGGCCTTGCAGAGAGAGAGATGGGGCTCCATTTTTAGTTTGTCAGAGTGCAGTGCTGCAGAACTCAGGGTTTGTGAGACTGTGACAGCGATAAGAACTGATAAGAACTGATAAACATCTGAGTCCCAACAAGAAATTCCATCTCACACATTTAATCCCAACCCTGGCAAAAAGAAGATAAAAACTCAGCAGTTTCCCAGAGATGGAATTTGGTGTTGCTGACCTTATTCCATCTTCCTCATCCCATTTTCCTGTGTTCCTTTGACAGCTCTCTTTGAAAAGTGATGAGCACTGAGCCAATATTTTGTCCATTAATTCCAATTTAGTTCCCTAAAATTGATAATAGCAGAGGGGAGGACACATCTTTGCTGGACTTGCTCCAGCTTGTCCATGTTTCTCCTGGGTTGGGAGCTCCCCAGCCCAGGAGAAATATGGACAAACTGGAACAAGTCCAGTAAAGGGCCACAAAAATGATTCAGGGAGCATCTGTCATATGAAAAGTAGCTGGAAAAACTGGGAATTCAGCCTGGAGAAGAGAAAGATCGGGAGGTTCTTATCAGTGGGAAAAATTAATTATAAAGAAGGAATAAAAGATCTGGAGTAAAATGTTATTCCGTCATGAGCACTGAGAGGACAAGAGGCGTAAACTGAAACACAGAATTCCATCTGAACTTGGATTTTTAAATATTTTTTTCTTTTTCTGTGAAGGTGTTTGGACACTGGGCCAGACTGCCCAGAGAGTTCCTGGAGTCTCCATCCCTGGAGATATCAAAACCCAACTGGACACGGCCTTGAACAACCTGCTCGAAGCAGGGTTTTGGGGTTGATAATCCCTTCCAAGAATTCCACAATATTGGGGTTGTGTGGTGAGGAAGGATGGCTTGGACTTGGAAATTAGAGGGAAATCTAAGTGAATTCTCAGGTTTCTGGAAGACCATAATTCTGTTTGTTAATTCCTGTTTGTGTGTGTGTTCACAGCTCCTCCTAAAACTTGATTTTCGTACAGAAGTCCTGGATTTTACAGATCTCTGTCCCTGTTAACAGAACTGCTTCTAATAATTGATAATTGGAAATGTTTTCTGTAGATTTTTGAATGCAACTGATGTTTTTTCTGTTTAATATTTAGGATGGCTCAGCTTTAACTTTTTGCCTTTAGCAGAACCTTTCCAGATGCTCATCTGACACTCCTTTGTTCCAGGACATTGTTCCTGTTGGGATTTCACTCTGGTACATCACTTCCCATATTCTTTGACAAATATCTTTTATTATTCCCCCTTTTTGTCAAACCATGACAAATCTCAAACTCTCCCCAGTAAAACTCCATGCTTCAAAGCCCATCCCCAGACCTGGATGAATTCAGGAACAAGGAGTATAAAACCTCCAGGAAAACAGAATTATTTGGCTCTGGAATAATCTGGGGTTCTTCAATTGCTGTGTTTGAACAGCAACATTCTCCTAATGATGGGAAAGTCTTGACCTCCCATTTTTTGAAGTGAAAATAAATCATCAGAGTTTGTATCCTGGAAGAAAATGAAACTGTAGAGCACTTAAAAAGGTGAATTTGTCAATCAGCTGAGTGAAACGAGTCACAACTTTTGCAAAAAGTGGGATGGGGATTATTAGTTTTAAATCCAAAGCAGGATCCAGCCCTAATGTCCTTCCTGCTCCTTAGTGGAGTTACAGGAAAACTGTAACGTTTTTCAGGATAGAGCTGCCAACACAAAGTCATATTTTATACAAAAGGCGTCCACTGACAAACTGTGACCTTTAAAATGTTATATAAAATTTTACCAAGAGATGCAAACAGTTTTTTTAATGTTAGCAGTGAGGGAAGGAAAATTATTTTCTTCTCATTAATTGGAGGCAGAGGTTGTCCAAATGAGAACTCAGTTATCTGGGGAGGATTTAGGATTTCAGAATCTGCAGAGGCACCCAGGGATTTTGACACACTTGATATGAAAGATTTAAACTTCAGAGTATTGATAACGCTGAGTTTATCCTGACAAGAAATCAGTTCCTCAAAGTATCCAACCAATTCTTGCTCTTGGAGTTTTGATAACTGAGAATTTGATCATTCTCTGATGAGATAATTATAGGATCATAAAGGTGGGAAAAGATCTCCAAAGATCAAGTCCAGCCTTTGACCAAGTCCCACCACTTTGACCA
The DNA here is from genome assembly GCF_036417665.1 of Passer domesticus. Taxonomy (NCBI): domain Eukaryota; kingdom Metazoa; phylum Chordata; class Aves; order Passeriformes; family Passeridae; genus Passer; species Passer domesticus. The sequence continues at coordinate 1,046,792 of NC_087474.1, forward strand.
AGTTCCTGAAATCCACTGCAGAGCCTCATCTTTCACTTTGCTCTGGAAAATTTGCTGGAAAATTGTCTCCAGAGCAGGCCCTGAGGCTTTCCCTCGATCTATATCACCAAGTCAGATTTTATGGAAGTCAGGGTGGATAACTCAAAATCTGAAAAAAAAAAAAAAAAAAAAAATTAAAAAAAAAAAAATATATATATAAAAGGCCTGCCTTGTTTGCCATCTTATTTCCTTGCAGGTTTTCTTTGGGTTTGAATTCTTTAGGCTGTGTTGGACAACCAATGACCAAGAACTGAATTAAATTCCTTGTTTTGAAGAGAAAGTTTTTTATCTGCTCTTTTCACCGATTCCTTGTCCTGAACATTCCCACAAACACAATTCTCAGGCAGTGTCTCCAGACTGACAGACAGACTCTGACTGTTCCCAAATCCTTGTTTCCCAGAATGGGACTGAACTGGAGCAGTTTCCCACTGCCAGAGAGCAGGTTTAAATGGGATTTTGGGAAGGAATTCCTGGCTGGGAGGGTGGGGAGGGGTTGGGATGGAATTCCCAGAGCAGTTGTGGCTGCCCCTGGATCGCTGGAAGTGTCCAAGGCCAGGTTGGATGGGGCTTGGAGCAGCCTGGGACAGTGGAAGATGTCCCTGCCATGGTAGGGGGTGGAATGGGATGATTCTTAAGGTCTCTTCCAGCTCAACCCATTCCATGATTCCATGATCCTGTGATCCCCCCCATCACCTCTTTGGATATCCAAGAATTTTATTTGATTTTATTTCGTTTTTAATGCCAGTCTGAAAGGACAAGCACGTTCCTTCTCTTGTCCTTCTGCATAACTTTGCCATTCCCAGCATTCGGGTGCACTCCAGATGTTTCCATGGATTCAGTAGCAAAGCTCAGAGCTCCCACAAGGATGGAAGGATCTTGTAAAGAGCTGGAGCAAAAATCCCGAAAAACGTGGCAGAGGAATTCCAAGAATGATTCCTAAACAGTTTCCCAAAACCATCCACATTGTCCAGAAAAAACTTAGTTTTATATCCCTGAAGCTCTGGAGCAAACCTGGTTGTGATCCCAGCTTATCTAAGGATCCTTGTGCTCAGTCCAAGGTCTAACACTGACCCAACAGAACATTCCCAAAGTCAGGGATGAGGGAGATTTCCCGATTTATCTTCCACTCAACATTTTTATTTGTGGATAAATGTGAAGTCAAATCCTATAACCATGGTTTTTTTCCTTGGATATTTTTGCCCCAAACTATGGATAATAAGGCAGGTTCTGAGTGTGCTGGGTGCTGTTCAGACACAGAGTTAAGACAATTCTGCTCCTTAGACTTTCCGTAGGAAATCTCAGCTTCCCGCCTGGAAAATATGGAAATATAATTACCAGGCCAAAGTTTTTATACAATTAAAATAATGTAATTAAATCCCAGTGACTTTTGTTTCAATAAATAGAAGAGTTTAATTTTATAAATGTCTCATTCCAGCGTTGTTAATGGAAGGTTTTCTATTTCCAGCTCCAAAAATATGTTTTAAAAATATATTTTCAGTTTAAAATAATCCTTTAGAATTAGAGCAACGTCACCTTTGTCTCAAACCAAATAAGGAGTTTTTGTTCATTAAGGATATTTTGGGATTTTTGAGATGCCTTCAGAGAAGGAAATATTTTCATGTCTCATTCTCATCAGATGGAAAAACATAATGTTCTTTTTCCCTCATTTATTCTAAATAGGAATATGCTGAATCTCCTCATTGAATTAACTTAATAATTTATTTAATGAGTGAATGACCTCTAATTAATATTGATTTGTTGCTTAAAAATCTGTTATTCCAACATAATATAACCTCCTGCAGTGGGAGGTGTCCCTGTCTATGGCAGGGAGCTGGAATGAGATGATCCTTAAAGTCTCTCCCAGTCCAAACCGTTTTAGGATTCCCTGATTCTCTGTTGATAGGATAAGTTAAGGAACGGGAATTTTGTCCGGAAATTGTATCAGGAAAATAAATCAGACAAGCAGAGTTTTTAGCTCTTCCCAATAAAATATTTGGAATATTTGTTCTCTAGTGATACAACTTGGGAATGATCTCTGAAAATGGGGAGACACCATATGGAAATGGTGTGATCTTTGAAAATGGGGAGACTCCATGAAAATGTGGCTGCTTCTTGTAGGAGAAAAAAGGGTCCAAACTTGGTTAGGACTGGTGGGCTGGAAATGGGGCAACTTGATTTTTCAGGAATAAATCAAGATTTTGATGGGAAGGGAGTGCCAAGGAAGGGTTGGCAGAGGAGGAGAGGATCAGGAATGCAGAGGAGGTCGAGCAAGGCTGGGGTTTGGCTGCTCTGAGGGTACCAATGGATTGGGTGGAGTGTGGGGAGTCTGGGATATGGGTGTGGGAATGGACATCATCCCAAACTCAGGAATTAGACTTTTGTTCTTACTTGACTGAAGGTGAAATTGGCCTGTCCATTTCCTTTTTTTGGGGGATCCTGCTTTCTTAGATTGTATGGATCCCAGAATTCCAGAATGGTTTTGGTTGGAAGGACCAAAAGGATCATCCAGTCCCTGGACAGGGACACCTTCCACTATCCCAGGCTGCTCCAAGCCTCCTCCAGCCTGGTTCTGGACACTTCCAGGGATGCCACATCCAGAATTTCTCTGGGCAGACCTGTGGAATTCCATCCAGATTGGAGGCCTATGGATTTTCTCCAGGACACAGAGTTCATCTTACTGCTCCTTCAGGCATGGAAATGCTCCCAAACCCTCAGGGATAATCCTGATGTGTTACAGCATTCCAGGTTTTGCTCTTCAAGTTCAGTTCCCTCTGATGCGATTCCATGTCTTGTCCTCAGCTTTAGTCAGCTGCAAGCAATCAAAGCGTTGCTCCAGGATCAAGGAAAAGAGTTAAAATGTTCTGGGACAAATTCCAGATGGAAATGAAAGGTTGGAGGGGAGGAAGAATTGTGGGATTGACGCTGTACCTGCAGACCATGGGCGGGTTTAGCTGGGCAGATACTACAAGAAGCTGAACTTTCATGTAGTGATTGAAAGGACTTTTTAAAACTCATTTTCCTTTTATTCCACTTGCTGTTACTCCACAAAAAGTTCAGGGAACGTTTCAAAGAGTAAAGTGTGTTGCAGCTTTATTTATTTACCTTTTTTTTAACATACAACTCTTTCCCCATTACAAATCAAAACAAAAATGTTCTTTCAGTTAATTTTATTTTATGTATTTCTGGATATTCCTACATAATTAAAACAGTGTTGAATAAAGAAAAAAAGATTCATAAAAATAAACAACATTGGCTCTCATTGAGTGAAATCAAGATAATTGTTTCCCAAAAGATATTTTGAAGATTCCAAAGTTTCCTCAGTGCTTCAGTGTTTATTTATTAATGAAAAACCTGTGATAATAAAAAGAAACTCTGTGTGACATGTTTGGGGAAAAAAATTTAATGTCTTCTAAAAATATGTGCATTTTCTGTAAGTTCTGTAAAAGCTATATGGCCCAAATCTGATTCTTGATATTCTAATTCCTTATGTTCAAAGAGCTACAAACAAAAAACCTGATGGAAAACCAGTGCATTTTAAAGAGATTCTGGAAAGAATTCCAGAATGGAGAATGTGCACTCAAATATGGAGTTTTTTTAAATCAGAAATCAATCCTGGTCATAAAACAGAAACAGACTTTTTTTTAAAGGGGATAAAACTCTTTATATTTCTACAGGAAAATTTTTCCAGCCTGGAGAAAAAAAAACAAAATGAAACAACAACAAACAAAAACAAAAAACCAACTTTGGGGTGACCTAATTGTGATATTCCAGGACCTGAAAGAGCCAACAGGGAAGATGGAGAGAGGCTGTGGACAAGGGATGGAGTGACAGGATGAGAGGGAATGGTTTTAAACTAAAATAGGGAATTTTAGATGGGACATTGGGAAGGAATTCCTGGCTGAGAGGGTGAGGGAAGACTGGGATGGATTTCCCAGAAAAGCTGTGGCTGCCCCTGGGTCCCTGGAAGTGTCCAAAGCCAGGCTGGACAGGGCTTGGAGCAGCCTGGGATAGTGGAAATTGTCCCTGCCTGTGGAACAAGATGATCCCTAAATTCCCTTCCAATCCAAACCACCGTGGGATGCTCTGAAATGGGTCCTGTGCTGCCACATCTCTGTCGCCACAATGGAATGGGGACACCTGGGAAATCTGGGGTGGAAGAGGGTGGACAATGACTGCATTTAGGTTTTGCTGGAATTTTCTTCCTCCTCCAAGGTGAGAGAAACCACCCTCACAACTCCTTTTAGCAAAGCATCAGAGCAATTCCTTAAACTCGAGGAAGACTTGGGATGCTCTGGAAAAATTCCACTGAAATGATGGAGCACAGACAAGAACAACCAAGGAAATTGGATCATACTTCTCCTGAGTCAACATCAAAAAGGGACTTTTTAGACCACCTACGATGATGCCCAAGACAACCCCACAGTTCCAGAGTGCAGGAAGTGATTCCCATCTCGTCCTGCCCCACGTCCAAGGCATTACAGGGTAGTACAGCCCAGGAAGGGGAATAAATTCCATACAAAAATCCCTGTTACAGGTCCCAGCGCTGGTGTCCATCCATGTAAAACATCCCATCTAAAATGTGGCTCTTGATTTTTATGGGATCCTGTTGAGTCACCAGAGGATAAAAGCAATTCCTTGAGGTATTTATGAGAGGGTTTTTGGAACCAAAGTGGGAAAGGCCTCCTGGTTTGCCATTCAAGTTTTGTTCCCTTTAATTGGATCAGATTGGAAATAGGCTGGAAATTCACTATATCCCAAAGAATAATACAATGGTCTGTTAAAAGGATCAATGGAATTCTCGTATTTATTTTGTCAACTAAAATTGAAGGCAAAGATATTTCATTTTTCTAATTGTTAACACTCTTGCAATGTTTGCCAGATGTGACCTTTCACTGAAGAAGTGGAAAATTTTCCTTTAAAAATTAAAGCCTGCACTTATCCAATGTTCTGCAGAGCTGGCTCCTCTGCTCCCACTTCTGTTTAGTTTGGATCTTCCCGTGTTTCTTCATCAGGTGCTTCCCTGTGTCCTCCCCTCTGATGGGATAATCACCGAACATGCATGGAAACCTTTTCCAAAGGGGAGCTGGAGATTTGGGGAAGCAGAACTGAGAGTCTCTATATTCTCCTTCCTAAAGGAAACCAATTATCCCATCGTTTTCCGATGCTGATGCCTTATGGAAAGAAAGTGCCTCTTTATTTTGACAATTTATTTTTTTTTGCTGCTTTGAGGATAGCAAAGCAGACCCGGCTGCCTCTGAACTCCCAGATGGGGGTTTTTAGTCTCTTGCCTTAAGCCTCTCTTCTTTCACAAAGCAAAATTTATTTAATTATTTAATTAAATCAAGGAGATTTAAAGCTATTTAAAGTGAGCTTTCACTTAGACAGGGGCAGCCCAAATGGAGATGGATTTGGCTCTTTGGAGACGTCGAGATTCACATTCTGACTGATCCATACAAACAGAAAAGGAGTCGATGCTCTGCTGAGTAAATCAGAGTAAATCCAACCTTAATTTACACCAATTAAAGAACTATCCCAGACCTTCATCAAGGGCCCCCGAGCTCACCCAGTTGCCCAGACAGAAACCCCACAGACACATCTGTTTCCTGCCCTCCCTCCTTCCACCACCACACCCGCTTTTATCTGCAACAAGCTCTGACTCACTGCGAATCCACAGGACAGATTTTCTGTTAGGCTTCAAATTAAGAAGCAAGAAGTAAATTGTTTTCAGGGCTCCCTGGTGGAATTTTGGGTGGAGGATCGAAGTTCCTTATAATTTATTTTTCCCACAGTATATTGCAGGGATGATGGAAGAAAGTTGTTTATGAATTGTGTGTATTTCACGTCTCGAAACAGCGTCAAGGGCGCTCGTCAGAGGGGAAGGACGAGCTTTTGATGTGGCCCAAGGAATAATAAACCAGGATAAATAATCCCAGCTACGTTCACTCTGGATCAGCCAAGGGGAGGAGATCATGGGATTTGCCTGAATTTCTATAGTACTTCTGCGTGGTCACAGAACAAACAAAGGAAACATCCATCAGACCCTTTGAGATGTCAAAGCCATCGGAAAACCTGCGGCTCTCTCGCTTAGACTTTTGAACCCGACCTTTTTTATTTTTTCACTTGGCTGGATCCGTTGGATTTGGCAGCCTCCGGAGCACACACTGCTCCTGCCCCAGTCCCCACACAATTAATGCTCAGGAACAAGCAGAAGAAAGAGGGAAGAATTGAATAAATTAGGCCACACCCCTGGCTTTGAGGCCCGACGTCATGGTCCTTGCCAGGGCAGAGAAATGGTGTGGGGAGGGCCAATGTTTTCCTGAGTGCCAAGAGGAAAATCAAGGCACTCAGGAAAAAATCATGATCTATAGATCAGTTATGCATCGAGGGAACTTCTCAGCCAATGGAAATTTGGAGATTCCTCCAGTTGGACATGATCAATGTCACCCCATGGGCAAAGCTAAATCTGTAAACTGTCATACAAGGAAAAATAAATTCAAAAATTTAAAAAGCCATTAAAAATAATTCGCCAAACATGATTAAGTTGTTCTGGCAAGCTGAAATCTCTTGTTTTACAGTAACTTCTGCCTGAAGTTGTTTCCACAGTTCAGACACCAGAAACATCCCTGCTTGATCCAACCCAGCATCCAAACTTGGCACAAACCAGGACAAACAGTAACATTTTTACAGCATCCCCTGCACATCCTGGCCTAAGTGTGCTCCTTCCCAAACTTCCACCCAGTAAAGAACATTTTCTCCTTTTTCTTTACCTCTGGCATTATTATCCTTCCCTCCTCTACATATTCCATGTTACATCACCACCAGCCTTCCCTACTCTGAGGCAGCCACCCCCATTAAGATTTTTTCCAATCTCCTTGAACTATTAAGAAGGAATTTAATAGCCTTTCCATACCATAAGAAATTGGAGGAATAATGCATGGATTTGAGGCCAAGGAAGAACCGTGGTTAGAACTTTAACAAGGAGCTGGTGTCTCATCTGGACCCTGTGCATGTGGACAAAGTAGAACATGAGAAATTTTAATTCCAATTGCTGCTCTTCTGTTTTCCAGGCTGTAAGAAGCAGGATATTCCACAGGGTACAGAAGAAGTTTATGGTTTCAGGGTTTAGAAGCTGATTAATTCAGAGACATCCCACTGCAGGAATGTTCTGCTCTACATGTATGGATACAGCATCCATGAAAAACCCCAAACTCCTAAACCCAAAGCTTAATCCATCCCTAAAATATTTTCTCCTTTACAGCTTTCCTTACATCCATCCTATGCATTTCTTCCAGGATGAGGGGGAATGGCTTCCCAATGCCAGAGGGCAGGGTTAGATGGGATATCAGGAAGGATTTCTTCCCTGTGAGGGTGGTGAGGGCCAGGAATGGATTTTCCAGAGAAGTTGTGGCCGTCCCATCCCTGGAAGTGTCCAAGGCCAGGCTGGATGGGGCTTGGAGCAACCTGGGATGGTGGAAGGGGTAGAAGTTGGAAAAGAGGACCCTTAAGGTCCCTTCCAACCCAAATCATTCTGGGATTCTGTGATTCCCTTGAACACTTTCATTTTTCAAATATGGGATAAGATCATATGACAAGTATTTGATATAGAATCCATCTTATATACCCAATAAAAAATTTCTCCCACCTGTGAATAAATAATTTAATGCTCCTGTTTCCCTTCCCAGTACGGTAGTGACATTCTGCCATTCTTATTTGTTGGTTTTTTTTTCAACATACAACTCTTTCCCCATTACAAATCAAAACAAAAATGTTCTTTCAATTAATTTTATTTTATGTAGTTCTGGATATTCCTACATAAGTAAACCAATGCTGAATAAAGAAAAAAAAAATCCATTAAAAAAATGGGTCTTATGTCCGTCACGCCAAGGCTGAGAGCAGCTGGAGGATGCTAAAGATGTCTGACCAAAATTCTAATTATAGTTATGATTATAATTATAGTTCTGGTGTCACAGAAATTTTATCTAGGGTTGGATGACACATCCATGGGAGTTTTCCTGCACTCTGCCTCTCCTTTTCCTCTCTGCTATCTCAGGCCTGGAAAAGTCTATTTTGGCCAAAAATCCATCTATGAGCTCTATACCAGTGTTGAGGGAAGGAAGCAGAATGTGGAATTTTTACACATGTGCTTGCAGATCCTTGGAGAGATCCATGGATTGCTGCTGTGTACCTGCCCAGTCATTAAAGGTTGAATTAATTGCATTACCACAGCCTTCCTTCCTGGCTGGACCTTCCCTGGCAATGTCCTGATCTCCCAACCTTTAGTTCCTGGGGGAAGCTTCTAAAGCTGCCTAAATCAGGCTTCGGCTGGGAATTGCTGGGCAAGGAGAGTCCTGGAATTTGTCTTTGGACAAATGAGATGTTTGAAGAGGAGTTTTTCATGGGAATGAGACAAAAGCCTGCAGAGATTCAGGTTACTTCCCTTACTAATTGAGCTAATTAATTTTTCATGCACAGATGTTATAACTGCGGTAACACTTGGTAATTATTGAGTACTTGTCCATAATTCAAAAATTATTTAATTTCCACTTTCTGTACAGTAAAAAATGTTGTAAGAACTCCTCATCTTGCCTTTAATCACAGGCTGGTTCTCATTCTTTATAACTACTAATTTTGGTTTTAATTATTTCTTTTTTCCTACATATTTTCTGCCCTGTGAGGTGTTAATTTTCAGCCCAACTTTTTCCACTGCTTTCCTCAGATTCCTCTCCCACCTGGAATGCCATTATTTAGGGATGGACAACCCAATATCTGGTTCCAGGGGAAAATGCAAAGTGTCTTAATGACTTAAGTGATTCGCCAGCAAGATCTTCTGAAGGATTTAGTTCAGAGAGTGAAAAGGAATTCCCTGATTTATTCCCTTCTTTCCCAGCATAGGCACACATTCCAGGAGAGGGTGTCTGACACATAACATTGTTTCCATATTAACCTCCTATACCATAATCTATCCTACCCCTTAGATAGTTTGGATATTGGGAAAACATTTCTTTGTGGAAAGGGTTGTCCAACCCTGACACTGCTACACATCCCAAAAATCTCTAAAAATCCTCCCATTCCTAAAAGTCGTATGGATGTGGCACTTGTGGACAGGGGTCAGTGGTGGCCTTGGGTTAATGGCTGGTCTTTGATTTTAGGTCCCTTTCCCAACCTAAACAATTCCATGTTCCTACAGCTGGTCACTCAGAAAACTCCTTGTCAGGGTGGAGCTTTTCGAGGCCTTTTGGATTTGGTGTCAATCCCAGCCTGAACATCCCTCCCCTCCTGCTCCCCTCTCTCCTGCCCTCACGTCAATCCCAGAGCTCTTCCGACCCTGCAGCATTCCTGACCAGGCAGTGAACTCCACCAAGGAGCTGATCAGGGGGCAAAAACAAATTCTGATTTTTTTCCCCCAGGTTCTTTTTCATCTGGTTCAGTTCTTAGGTCAGGTTCAAGGAGCGACCACAAAAACGTTTGTGTCAGAGGGGGACCAGAGGAGGTTAGGGATAAAAGGGGTAGAAATGTAAAGATTTGGCTTTGCAGGAACATCAAAATTATAACCGCAGCTTCCCTCACTTATTTAAGTGGCTTTTCCGTGAATGACTGGAGAAAAGGAAGGCTCCAAAGCCACTCTAAATTCCTGGATTCAGGATGACAGCGCCTACAATCAAGGCACAATATACACAAATATGCACAGCGTGAGCCTTTGTTTCCACTGAAATAATGCAGTGCAGAAATGATGAATATTTCCTTATCTTGGCTGCCTTCCTGAAACTAAGGAAAAATTGGCTGGTACAGAAGGGAACACCCAGGAAAACATTTCGTGGATAGACTGGTTATTCACTTGTATTCATTACGTGGTTGTTGAGATCACAAAGGGTTTTTTCCAAAGGTAAAAAATACAAGGATGAAGTCAAAATTAAAAAATAAAAGACAAAAAATGTCATTTATTTTCCCCCACATTACTGGGGTGGAAAAAGCCCCAGCAAACAAAAGGGAACATGCCATATCTACCAACAGAAATGCAAATAATTGAACAGTAAATTATTTCACTTTCCATATATGTTTTGTGAGCCAGTGCTGAGGATGAGGGAGCAGCCACTTTAAAATGAGTGGGAAAGGAGGGAAAAAAAATAAAACAGTTTAATAAAAGCCAGTGGGGTTGGAAAAATTACTGAGAAAAGGGAGAGGCAATTTTTGTCTGTTTTAACACCCACGTGCAACAGGGAATAAGTGAAAATCAGCCCTAGGGATAATTTATGGATACTTTTTGAACCTCCACTCAGGCCCAGAATCCATATATTAGAAAGTTAAACAATAACAAACAAACTCCCAGAGAAATATTGCAGAAAAGATGGAAAGAACCAGCTTGGGAAGGAAAAAAAGATGTTGGAAAGCACTGCTGTTTCCTGCTGGCATTCCATAGATGCTGGAGGTCCCATTGCAAGGATGTTCCCATGGACACAAATCCAGCCCCAGTCTGAGCCATTCCTGCTCATCAATGCACAGTGGGCAAGGATTCCCTTGGCAGGGAGTTACTGGTGGGTCTGAGCCTCAGGGTCCATGTAAACATTCCTTACACCCCAGGAAGCCACCTCCAGATCTTCCATGAAAACAGGCTCCAAGCAAATTTGATGCCATAGTCCAAACTCTCGTATTTTGGGCTTACTTGGCCCGAGCAGAGCAAATTCCTCACTGACCAAGTACAGGACCAAGTTCCCAGGGTCTGGCTGTTCCTAAGCAGAGTGTGAATTTGGGGTCCTAGAAAAGTCCCTCCTAAATGAGGAATTCAGCTCCACTTGGAAGAAAGTGTTGAGTCACCATCATCGGGTCTCTAACATCTCCATTGGGGGTTAACTGTGCTGCCTAAATGGAGATGTTGAAGCCACCTGAGATGCAGAAGTCTCACCTATCCCAAAATCCAGAAGTTGAGAAGAAATTCTGGAGCTCTTACATCCAGTCATGGACCACAGCCATGGGATTCACCTCTTTTAAGGTCATGGTTCATCCTTCTTTTCTGAAATCTGACTGATTCTGTCATCCTGAGTGGACATTTCCCTCTGCTCATGGGATGTGTCAACACAGCCGCTGATAGAACCTTTTGGTCCATGTGTGAGCCTCTCTGGGTCTCCATTTTTCCAGATCTGAGATTTCCACAGCTCTTGTTGGTGATTCTGGCTCCACATCAACAAATCCAGGCTTTAATTTTGATGTATTTGAAAGCCCTCATACAGGTGAGGATCTTCTCCATGTTCCTTGTCAGCTTCTTTGCTTGGGTTAGTCATGAGGATTTTCTCTTCCAAATCTGTCATTCTGGTGGTTTTACCAGCACTAAATCCCTAAAATATTGGGAACAGCCATGTTCTGTAGGAGTGAAGAGAATTTATTATCCATTATGTCCATAAATGGGCCTTTCCAAGGACCACAGTGAGGGAGGATTTTATGACACAGGAACAACTTGAAAACAGCACAGTTAAAAACCCAGAAACGTAGGAGAGACACGGATTAGGATTTCCTCAGATCGGATACTGGTTTTGTTCCGAGTTCTTAATTTTCCAGGCAGCTGTTCATGTAAAGGCATGCCTTTGAAATTCCCCTACTTTCCCAAAAATATCCCTAATACTCATAATTTATCAGTGCAAGATTTCAAACAATCTCTGGTCCAGACACAGGATGCAAGGCTTGGCACATGGACAAAATGGAAAATGTGAGGGTTTCCCAAAATTTTATTGTTTTAAGCTTTGGTAGTGGGGTTAGAGCACAGCAGGACTGCAAGGGAGGAAATGGGATCTTCCAGTGGAAAGAGGGGCAGCTCTTTTAGGAGATTTGGGATTGAAGAGGGGGATAAAGGGGTGGGATTTAGTTTCTCCCTCTCCAAAAGGGAGCACCAGGAGCTCTTTGCAGCAAAGAGTGGTTGAATCAGCTCTTTGCAGCAACAGATCTCTCTTGAGAGCCAAGGAAAAAAAATCAAAGAAGTCCAGACTGTTTTCTGGAAATGTTGTGTCTGTCCTTTCATTCCTATTTCCTTCAGCTAAGGATTAGCCAATGGCTTTCCTAGCCCTGGCCCAAGCAGGAGCAGGAAGGCAGGAGGGTGTTTCCCTCCCTGGGAGTGCTGGCATTGGGATGGACCTGTTGCATTTCTCCACCAGGACAAGCCATAAATCCCACCATGGGGTGATTATTGAAAAATCCAGGTAATAACACTCATCCCCAAAATGAGCTGGATATTTCTCTGCTCCCAAAAACCTCTGAGCCAGTGGAAATTAATCCACCTGAATCTCAGCAGCAGACTTGCTTCCTTTAGACCTGGATCCAGGTTTGAAAAGCTCTTTGAGAGCATCGAGTCCAATCCCTAACCCAGCAGTACCAAATCCACCTGTAAATCACATCCCACATCCTTTAAGGCTCTCCAGGGATGATGAATCCACATTTTATATATCCTACAGTAGGTACCATAAATTAAATCCAATATTGTCACTTCGGATGTGACATCTCTGTTAAAATTCTCTTCAGGTTTTCCAAGGAAGATGAATGGTTTGGAGTGAAGGGCTCATGACCTTTGGAAAATCAGAGAGCTTCAAAATTTAGGCTGATTTTAGGATCCTAAATTGCTCAGGTGACCATGTCATATAGCCTTCCTGGAATTATGAAGAGTTCATGAAATGATTTAAAAAGCAAAAAAGAAATCATTTGAGATGTTCCTTCTTTTGCTTTTATAACTTGAGAAAGGATTTCTTTGACTCACTTCAATTCCATAATTCCTGTTTAGGTTATAAAAGCCTTCCAGAACCTTGATAAACCATTTAATAACCATAAAACATGAGGATTCTCTCTGTTTTGACACAAAATTTTCCTTTTTCTATTCTATATGCAGACACTTATTGATGACTTCAAACTTTTCATGGTCAGATGTTCAGTTTTCTTTTTCAACAGCTTTTCCAGACTGGGATCTTTCTTGGAACCTTTGATTGAAGTTTTTTCATGCCCATGTTTCAAATTATTCTTCATGGCTTAAAATGAAATCACCATGACCTTCCCATGACTTTCCTTTACAAAATTACCTGTCCGGTCACTCCATCCTCTTGTACATCTTGGAAAATGCTTTGATTAATTCTTTAAAAATTTCCTTCCTTCCTTCCTTCCTTCCTTCCTTCCTTCCTTCCTTCCTTCCTTCCTTCCTTCCTTCCTTCCTTCCTTCCTTCCTTCCTTCCTTCCTTCCTTCCTTCCTTCCTTCCTTCCTTCCTTCCTTCCTTCCTTCCTTCCTTCCTTCCTTCCTTCCTTCCTTCCTTCCTTCCTTCCTTCCTTCCTTCCTTCCTTCCTTCCTTCCTTCCTTCCTTCCTTCCTTCCTTCCTTCCTTCCTTCCTTCCTTCCTTCCTTCCTTCCTTCCTTCCTTCCTTCCTTCCTTCCTTCCTTCCTTCCTTCCTCCCTCCCTCCCTCCCTCCCTCCCTCCCTCCCTCCCTCCCTCCCTCCCTCCCTCCCTTCTCCAGTGTAAAAATGAATTTTGTTCTGACAACTGAACAAAAAAGCTTTTCCCCCAAATTTCTTATTCCTGAACATCACAAACTTAAAAATAGAAGTTTTTTTTACATACAATTATCAGGAGTTGTGCAGAGCCACAAGGTCCCCCCTCATCCTCCTTTTCTCCAAGCTCAGTCCCTTTCCCAACTCCCTCAGGAGTTTTCCAGCCCTTTGCTCAGCTCCATTCCCTTCCCTGGACATGCTCCAGCTCTTTTGTGGCACATGAATTCCGTGGGGTAAATGTAAATTGAGTATAAAAAAATTAATTTTAGCCATATTTTAATTTGCTGGTCTGTGTTTTCCCAAAACAGCCATGACCTCCCAAAATTAATACCTGGTGCAGTTTGTGCTCTGTATGTTTGTACCCTTTGGGAGGAGATCAAACAATTTTTTCCAACACAATAAATCTCCTAAATAAATATATTCTTTCTTCCACCTGATTTCTTTGTGGAAAAAAAAAAATCCTGATCTATGGAATAAATATTTTGGCCCATAAGGTTTTGCCATGGAAACTTGAAGTGTTCCCCACGAGGTTTTGGCATTGCAAGGACTGATGAGGCCACACCAACTCATTTTCTCATTTTTTAGGGAATAACTGAAGCTTTTCAGCAGGAAAACAGGGAAGGATTAAGGTTAATAACACCCTTTGATTGAATTTTGAAAGCACAAATACTGCCCTGAATAGTTGGTGCAGCTCATCCAGTTTTAAATATGGAATATGACAACATAATGAAGAGCAGTGAAGTATTTGCAGAAATAAACCCCAAAACTGCTCTGGGTTGTGGTTTTGGGGTTGGATTTTTAAAAATATGTTTGATTTTACACATTAATATATTTAGTTATTATTTATTTATATATTGCTTCAGTATATATATTTATATATGGAAATAAATATATATAATATAAATATATACATATTATTATTGTATTCATGATTCATATATGTAAATATTATTTATTTTTATATTACTTATGTATTTATATATTTATATTTTATATGTCTACTTGTGTATTTACCACCTTTTATGCATCTTTGAGCAGGGAGGTTGGGCCAGGCGACCCCACTCTGATTTCTGTGATCTGGGCTGCTTTATTTGCTGTAATAATCTCTCTCCGCAATTAATGAAAAACAGATTAATTATTTCCATTACTAATTGTGATTTTAGTGGTATAACAACAACAGAAGTGGTATAATGACCTCACTCGTTATGAAGTCATTGTGTAATTGTCTGGTAATTGTGTGAGGGGAAAGAGTGAGAATTTTATGGAACAAAGAAATGTCATTTTATGGAAGAAAAAAGCAGATTAAAAATCTGAATTTCCACATTTAATTGAAAAATATTATATCCATCTATCTGTCTATCTAAATATTGTTTAAATAATAAGCAAAATCCTTCTTCAAGCTTACAAAGAGGGTAAAAATAGACCTGACACCCCAGTAAAGGTCCCTGTACCCATTCTGACCGTCCCCTTTTAACCTCTACGTTATGAGCACAATGCAACCGCTGTAAGAATAACAAAAAGCAGGAAAATCCCAATTTTTCCTGGAGTTTTATTGCTTGAATTCCCATTTTGGTCTGTCTGCAGGGCTGTGTCAACACATGGTGAGTAAATCCTATATTAGAAGCAGCAGGGAGGGGCAAATTCCCTTATTTTATTATTCCTGCTATTATTTTTGACCACGGCCGTCAGAGGGAAATCATTAAAGGAAATCAATCCAGGATGTGACCAAAGCAAACCTTTTTAATTCCAGCCTTTTTTTCTTTTCATTTTTTTCTGACTCATTGTTCTCACTGGTTGCTCTGGCTGCAGGGGCTGTTTGTCCAAGGAAAGTTCACCTGGAAATGTAAAAAAATTGCAAAGTTTTCACAGCAAAGGTCCAAGATGACAAAACAGTGAGTGCTGATGTTCTGGAACATCCTTTGGCTCCCAGAGCTCTCACCTCTACTTACCCAGCCCTGTTGTATTTGTGGGGTGCCCTGATGAAGGAAGGAATGATGAATCTGACTCCATGTTCTCAGAAGGCTAATTCATTATTTTATGGTACTATATTATATTAAAGAATAAAATACTAAACTATACTGAAGAATACAGAAAGGATACTTACAGAAGGCTAAAAAGATAATAATGAAAACTTGTGACTCTCCTGAGTCCAAACACAGCTTGGCCCTGATTGGTCATTAAGTCAAAGCAGCTCACATGAAACCAATGAAACAATCACCTGTGGGTAAACAATGTCCAACCACATTCCAAAGGAGTAAAACACAGGAGAATCAAATGAGATAAGAATTGTTTTCCTTTTTCTCTGAGGCTTCTCAGCTTCCCAGGAGAAAAGTCCTGGGCAAATGGATTTTTCAGAAAATGTGGATGCTACACAGCCCCACCATCCCAAGGCAGATCCTGAGCTGCTGGAGGCAGGGCAATCCCTGGGAGTGATTCCCTGCCCCACCTGGGAAGGCCCCACTGGGCTTTTCAGAGTGGAGAGGAAAAGGGCACAGAACCAGGGCCTGCCTGGTTTGGAGCTGAACTGGAAAATGTTCCCACCTCCTTCAGTGGCATAACCTTTTTTACCTTTTTCATTTCTTTCCCTTTTCCCTTTTATTCTCCACCATCCATCAGCGTCCATGATCCTCTCAGCATTCCCTGTTCTCTGCTGAGTGTCCGTGCTGCCGTGGCTGTGATTTTCCAGGAGTTCTTTGGACACTGGGACTCATCCTTGACCCCAAAACAGGAGTGGGAATAAACCAAACAACAAATTTGGCTCCCTGCTGGGATCTTTCTGCTCAGGGATGCTGGACTGTCCGTTCTTCATCCCTTGGGAATGATCAAACTGATAAAGTTTATCAGGGAAGCCAGGATTCCTCGAGAGTCCTCTGAGAACGATAATGAGGAAGCCAGAAGGAAGTCCAGAAATTCTGGAGGAGTCTTCCTGAGCACACAGAGAAAGATCCAAGCCTGAATTTTTAGGATTTATGAACAACAAATGAAGAGAGGCTGCCAGGGATGGTTTTGCCAGGAGATCTTCCCTGGATATCCTTTGAATCCGATACGGGATTGGAAGGGAGCCGCTGCTGCTCCCTTTGGTGCTGTGCAGGCAGTAAATATCCCTGGAAATCTGTGTTTTATTCCAAGCAGCTGAAGGCTAAGGGAGAGTTTATGGAGCACAGCATGGAAAGAGCAGATTGATGAGGCCCAGAATGCAAAACTTTCCTAATTAATGTGGGAAGGAATTCCTGAGAAAACACCTCTGGTGGTGCTGTTTCTAAATCCACTCTGATAGACCAAGGTGCTCCTATTTACCTGAATCTTCCCAAAATTCTGAGGGAAGGGAATACTGAAAGGGAGTAAAATTTCCCTGGATATGGCACAGGCAGAAATGTGGAAAAGAATAGGAAAAGGGAAGGGAAAAGGAAAAGAAAAAGGGAGGAAAGAAAAGGGACATGTAGTTCCTTTCTTTTTTCCTTCCCTTTCCCTTTTTTCTCTTCTCATTCTTCTTTTTATTTTTTTCTGTGTTTTATGAATTTTCCTTTTCTTTTTCTTGCTCTCCTTCTCCCTTTCTCATTTCTGTCTTTCTTTCTTTCTTATCATATGGAGCAAACCTTAATAATTTTTTCCCTCTTTAAGCTTTGTTGAATATCCAAACACCTGAAAACAATTTTAAAATTTTATATTCCAGATATATATGATTTTTTTTTCATATTAAGTTTCACTGGTAGAACAGGGAGAGAAACTGAAATGATATTTTTTGGGAAGAGACACCTTCCACTATCCCAGGTTCCTCCAAGCCCTGTCCAACCTAGCCCTGAACACTTCCAGGAATGGGGAATCTACACCATCCCTGGAGTAATTAACCATCTCTGGAGTCATTAACTCCCTGTTCGTTGTTAACAAACTGTGGCTCATTACCAGAGTGCTGACAGCTAAATAATCTGACAAAATGCCATAAATATCTATTTTAAGGCCAATTTTCATATTCCAAACATCGTGAAAATGGAAAACTGGGCAATCTTTACCTGAAAGAGCTAAAAATCCCCTACAGTGACACCAGTCAAAGGCACTATGATACAAATTAATCAATATTATTGTCATTTTTATTACTCCATCACCAGCTCAGTGCCTCTGTATTCCAAGCACGGTTTGGCACATGTGGAATACAGTAGCACTTTGGGGCTTGACAGGTTCCTCCCTTTTTTCCACAGCAATTCCATGACAGAGCACAACTGGACTCTGATCAGCGGGACAGATTTAATTGGAGCTTAATTTGTTCTCCTGACAAGCTCTTAGATACAGAGCTGGAAACAGAAAAGAAAATAGGAGTTCTCTGGTTCTGACCTCCACCCTCCCAGGAGATAGAAGGAAAAAAATCCTGGCTTTTCTGTCTGCTGGAGATCCAAATCTTCAGGGAACAATTGGGTGGAAAATAACACGAATAAATGAGAATAAAGGAGGTGGTGCCAAAGCCCAGTCATCCACTTCTCCCTCGTTTCCATGGGAGGGAATTCAAGTGGAGAACATTTCCCTGCCTCCCCACCCTCCTCATAAAGCAGCCAACAAGCCAAGAGGGACCAGTTAAGGGACTCAAATCCCAACCCATCAAGTTTTCCAGGTTAATTCTTTGCCACTTAAGCCTTGAGGAGGGCTCAAAGCTGACCCAGTGAAAACCAAACCACAGCAAAGGAATCCGTGGAACAATCATTCCTTACATGGCACCTTCTGTCCCAAAGGATTTCAGGGCACTTTATGGAGTGGGGAAAGTGAAGTCCTGCCACCTGTTCTGCAGGACCCAGCGGTTGTTAAATGTGCCGGAATTTTCTGCCCTGGATGGGGACATGAAACGGGGTCTGGCTGAACCTGATAATCTTGGGCTGTCAGCTCCTTTCCTGAGATTTATTTGCCTGGGAGAGGTTGCCTCCAGTTGGAGAAACCCTAGGAATCAGTGTCTATACATGGAAATATCCAGGACAGAAATTGCTAACACAGCCTGGATAAACCCCTCTTTCTCCATCCCTTGTTTTTCCATGTCTGGTCCAAAACCTGCTTATCTGAAAGGCTCTGCTTTTAGGAGTTACGGAAACAGATAAGGAACGGCTTTCCCTGACTTAGTGTAGAAATCAGGACGCCTTTGGAGTCTCCCACCAAACCAATGGTTGGATCCAACCATGTTTGGCTGGGAAGGAGCAGAAGAATGACATCACTGAGCAGCAGAGCTCCAGTTTTCCTCGTCATTCCCGGGCTCCATCCAGACTTTTACAGGAAGAGCCCCTGTCCCGCCGGTGACCTTCACGCTGTTCCAGAAGATAAACCTTTCCTAGGGGTGAGGAATCCTGACGTAGCCAATTTAGGTCAGCTCAGGAACTGCCAAATGTCTGCTCTGGAGTAATTAATGAGGCTGTGGGTCCTGCCAAAGCCAGGACTTGCTCTCCTGAGAGGGATAACTCAGAGCTGAGCACCAGCCACGGGCTCCAGAACCTACCCAGCAAAAAGATGGGCTTGGGAACGGGCAAAAATCTCCTTCCAACCCCCAATCCAGAATGAGGTGAGCATCACACGTTACCTTTTTGTCTGATTATTCCTTTGGAAAAGAAAATTGGATGGAAAAGCCCTTAAGTTCATCAAGGAGTAACAGCATTCCTGCAACGTGTTCTTTGGTCTCTGTCACATGAATTGAACCTTTCCACTCCAAACACAGGAAAACGACTTCATTTGGCCCACAAAAGTGTTTTGTCTGCTGGGAACCCTAAAATGACACCGTGAAGCTCACTTTTCAATTCCCAGAAAGAAAGAGAGAGAGAAGGGAAAAAAAAAAAAAGAAAAAAAAAGGGAAAGGGATGTGTCTTTGCCAGACAGGAAAGTATAAAAGTCAACATTTCCATGAAGACTAAACAGGTGGGAAGTAGTCAAGGGAGCAGGAGAAGGGAAGGGAAAGCTGAGGTTCAGAGCTGATTCTGCTCAGTTTCAGGTTGTGCAGCTGCCTCAGTAGTGGGGTTTACGAGCGAGGTCAAGTTGCTCGTTCCGTCTGCCTTGGATCCCAAACAGCCCCGTAATGAAGGGCCGTGTGTGTGAGGAATAAAGTCATCATAAAATAAAAGTGAAACCTGACAGCTCTGAAGATTAATTCTGTTAATCGACTTGGCCTGCAGCTCTCCTTCTGTTCAGCCTCAAGTCCAGCCTAACTCCTGCTTCTCTCTGGCTTGCAGGGTGTGTGGAATCCTGTGCACATGGAATTCTCTCTCCTCATTCCCTCCTTCTCTTATTTGGATTAAAACCCAGCCGAAATGAATCTTGCAGCAAAGTGGCTGCCTCAAATCAAACTAGAACAGGCTGGGGGTTTAATTATTGAATTAATTCTGTGATGGGGATGTGTTAATAAATCAGGGAGTGGATTATTAGGGTTTAACTGGTATTTAAAGAAGGGATAAAGAAGTCACAAAACCCGAGAGATTTGAGAACAGTTAATGAATAATTGATTTGATGGAGACCAAAGCTAGTTAGTAAGGAGAAAAATATATCCCCAGTGTCCAAGTGTGGCAGCAGAGGCTGTTCTTCAGAAAAGAAGGAATTCTAATTAAATAAGCCATGGATAATATGGGAAGGAAAAGGAAAAGGAAAAAAAAGGAAAAGGAAAAGGAAAAGGGAAGTGTGTAGCTGGTTTGAGCCTGCTTTTAAATAAAATCAGTCTCAGAGTATTAATTAGGGTAACAACAGGAGAATATTTGTAACAGCATCTTCATTTTCTGTGGTGATGTGGAGATTGTGTCCATAAAACAAAACCCACAAAAAACAAAAAGAATAGAAAATCATGGAAACCAAGGGAGAGAAAGGCCGGCAACCACAGGAAGAGGGATAAAGATTAAATTCTTTCAGCAAATCATTTTGGAGATGTCCCCAGAAAGATTAAATACCTTCTGTCAAACAGCAAAGCTGAAATGGGGGAATGTTGTACAAGTTTGGGAAAGAGGAAGAAATGGAATAGCTCTGTTTTTATTAGGAGCCACGTGGTAAGAAGTTTACAGTCCTGGCAAAAAAAAAAGAACCAGATTATAAAACTTTAAACTCCACGGGCTTGGAGCCTGAGTTTTGAGTAGCTCCTGAGAGACACTTGGGGGCTCTGACTCCAGAGTGACCTCAGAGTGGCTCCTCAAGCCAACAGAGAAGGACTGGGCTGAGCTGAACCAGGTTTATCTTTGGCACCGTTTCCAGTCTCGGAGCAGTCAAGATTTAATCACTGATAGTGAATGTTGATAGCTGAAGTGGCAGGTTAAGGACTTCCAGACTGAAAGCTCTTGTAAAATAATCCATAACATGTTGGCAAAGGGACAAGTCCTCTTTATGTCTGGGCTCTCTGCTTAGTTTTACTGTGACTTTTCAGAAAGGAGCTGAAAACTCACCTTTATGAGCTGCTGGGTAACACTTCTGGTAGCTTGGTTGTCAATCTGATTAAAAAAATAGAATAAAAGAACATTTTCATGTGTGCAATCCATTCTGTGCATTAAAAGCAAGACAGGAATGCCCCTAAAATGTCTCAGTTGCATTTCTTGGTGGGTAAGGATGAGTTCCTTAAAGCAGAACTAGTGAGAGAAGAATCACAGAAAAAAAAAAAAAAATCTAAAGGTTTAAAGTCCAGAGCTGTGAGTTTGAATAACCAGAGTCTTCCAAAATTTCCCCATGGCCTCGTTTCTAGGTGTGTTTCTTGTTCTAACTCCCTAAATTTCATAGAATCACAGAACTGTAATTAGGTTGGGTTGGAAGGACCTTAAAGATCATCCCACCCCACCCCTGCCATGGCAGAGACACCTTCCACCATCCCAGGTTGCTCCAAGCCCTGTCCAACCTGGCCTTGGACACTTCCAGGGATGGGAAATCCACAAGTTCTCCAGACAACCTGAGAAATTTGCTGGGAGATGATTAAACCCAACACCAGTTTTACCTAAACTTTACTCCCCTGCCTTGTTTTTTTGGCCTGCAACTATCCTGATTTTACACCATGTCCAAAATTACTTTTTTGGTGTTTCCCTGCCTGATGCCTTTGCCAATGCTCCCAGTTCCACCCCTATATTTGGGAGAACAGGAGCTTGTTTCCCACCTGCTGCGTCCTTTTATTTGGGACTCTTTTACTGCCAAGAGGATTTCATTTGGTGCCCTATGACCCAACATTCCTTGACAATCCATAAAAAAAGAAGGGAAAGGGATTTTTTCCCTGATAGAGGGAGGGGGTGGATCATATGTTGGGAAGGAATTCTTTATTCAGGGGGTGGGGAGACCCTGGAATAGAATTCCCAGGAATGCTGTGGCTGTCCCTGAATCCCTGAAGTGCCCAAGGACAGGTTGGATAGGGCTTGGAGCCACCTGGGATAATGGAAGATTTTTAAGTTTCCATTCCAACCCAACCCAGTCTATGCAAAAAAAAACACAAAAAAAACCAAAAAACCAAAAACAACCACCCCAAAAAACCACAACCCAAAAGGACAGATGGGGTAAAGCACCCACACATATTTATGTGATCTATTTTGGCTGCTCCACTGATTCCCTTTGTATTTCTTATTGTCTCAGCCAAAGTTTATTGAGGCAGAAATTAATCTAATTTTCATTTTTTTTCTTCATTTCCTGCTTGATGACTGCCCCAAGACAGGCACCAGCACCTTCTTTGTCACCTTCTTTATCACCTTCTTTGTCACCTCCTGTCCTCCTCAGCCCAGCTATGTTTAACAAACCACGGTGCTCAACTTCCCCTGCCTGGTACAAACCCCAACATGAGAATTCCCAAAAATCTCCCAAGCTCAAATTTCAATCCTCTCCAGGGCGACCTTACCCAAAACTTTCCAGGGAAAACCCTCTCCCAGCCTGTGGTGGTCCCAGTTGTTGGTTTCTCTGGGTCTGCACTGAAGGCACTTGAGGCAGTATTTCATGTTCACACTCAGGTGTTTATTATTTCTTATCAGTAAAACAGTCTCACTACTGTGAGTTCAGCTTTTCGTCAGAAGGCACAAAATGGCTACAATCTCTTGTTCCGAGGTCTTTTAAGACTAAACTGTCCAATTAAGAACTGACACCTAGATTATTTTCCCTTCTAACCCAATAACTGATTCCAAAGAGCCCCAATGTGGACTTTTCTGCCCAATTGCAAAATGCCACCCAAACCCATGAAGAAGAAGGAAGAAGCAGCATGAAGAAGAAACCCAGGACAGCACCCTGTGCCCTCCATCCTGCTTCCATCCACAATGTACTAAAAATCCCAAAACCCTAAATTTGTCCCCAAGTGACACACCTACACTGCTCTCTATAATCTATTTCACACTTTTGTGGATTCTGGTCTATCTTGAAGTCCAGGAAACTTTCTCCATGAATGAGGGTCAGAGTCAGTGCTCCCCTGGGGGTCAGGGCACCCCAGAGCAGACACAGAAATATTCCCAGTGCCCTGGGTTTCCACACCAGATCACACCTGCCAATCAAATCTCTGATGCCCAGTCTGTAATTTCAGGTTATTTATTGCTCTGCTGGACTGCCGGGAATCTCCGGCTCCGGGCAATTTTATCTCAGGGAGCTGCTGATCCTGCTGATCCAACTGGGTCAACGTGCATGAAAAATCCATCTGCAATTCCTTGTGGATGTTCCTTGTGCAATTCCTTCCTCCAGCATCAGCTGTCAGCCTGTCTGGCACATGGACAGGCCAAAGGAACTCGTGTCACTCATGGAACTTCCTCCTGGTGTGTGTGACACATGGAATACCCATGGGCATGGACATTAATCACTCCCCTCTGGAAGGATCCAAATATTTTGGCAGTTCAGGAACAAGGCTCAATGTTTGGGAGAGGTGAGAGAAATCTGTGGCATCCACGGCCAAGCATTCCAGTGTGGGAGGCTGTAAAAACAAACAAGTCATGTACTAGCATGGGATATCTGTAGAAAACAAATGCTGAGGATGAGAAATTAGGGAGAAATGCTTCCCATGAGGGTGAGGAAAAGCTTGTCCAGAGAATTTGTGGATGTCCCATCCCTGGAAGGCCAGATGTGATGGGGCTTGGAGCAACCTGGGACAGTGGAAGGTGTCCCTGCTCATGGCAGGGGGTGGAACTGGATGGGATTTAAGGTCTTTTCCAACCCAAAATAATTTGGAATTTCCCTGATTCCATATCAGGTGTGATGCTCTCCTCAGCCAAGAGGCCCAGCCAGGAGACTGCAGAGCCAAACTTGTTCCTCCTTGAATTCTCTATTTATGGTTTCTGGCTGATTAAGAGTGAAAAGAAAAAGAGGAGAAGAATACTCTTTTTAGTGCCTCAGGATTTGAATTTTAGGATTTCATTTTTTAACATTTCACTAAAACCAGACACTCTCACTCACCACTGTGGCTTCCAGGAGGTTCTGTTTCCATTGGGAGTGATGAAAACAGGCTCAGAGCTCAATCACTGCTCCTTAATACTGCTCTGGATGGATTTAGGGACTCATCAGATTCCAGGAGGGACAGGATGTATCTCATATAACAAAAATCATCTCAGAGTGAGACATTTCAGGCCACTGCAGCCAGCCCAAGGTCCATTTAGAGCAACAGAAGAGAAACAGAAGATCCATAAAGACCAAACCAAAAAGTCAGATCTGCTGCTGGAAACACCTGTTGGTCATCCTGTCTTTAAGAGAAATTCAGATCTGGAAGTCAATATTTCACATTGCTCAGGTTATCTGTGATGATTCCTGTCCAAAGTGCTCACCTGCTCCAGCAAGGACCTCTGGGTGTGTCCAGAAGTGAAATTTTAAGGATTTTAGGGTCTAAACAGGAGTTGTTTAGTTAGGACAAGGAGGGGCACTTGGATTACTTGGAAATTACTTTGGTCATTCGTAACTAAAATCATTGTAAATCTTTCTTCCAGCTCCTAAGCCTGTCTTATTTTTCAGTCAGATGTCAAGAGTAATTCCAGATTTATAATCCAACTTTTCCAATGATTACATATTGCACCAGTATAAAAATAAAGTCCAGGCTGTCCAAACTGCACCTGAGCTGAATCCACAGCCTTCTCCATGACTGGATGGGTTTAAATCAGCGCCGCAATCAATCTGTGGGATTTGCTGCAGAAATTCCTGTCCTGAAGCAGGAATTCCTGCATGAAATTCCCTGGCATGTGTTATGGAACAGGTCAGAGCACACGATCCTAATGGTTCCTCCTGGAGCTCGAGCTCCAGACTGAGGAATTACTGCCAAGAGCACTGAAGGGATGGGAATTATTGGAGGTTTTATTTATCATCCTTACCAGCACCAGTGTCACTCAGAGCCACCTGAGATTTGTGGTGTAGGAATCAAATTATTTCATTTTGATTGATCTATTGGTTTGTTTTAGGAGTAATAAATCCAGATTTAGAATCAATTAAACTCATTTTTCACCTCACTCCCACACACCCTCCCTGTCAAACTCAAGGTAAACTTTAACACCTCCCCCTCCCATTTTATATCTGGGCTTTGTGATTTATTTTCAGGAGCGAGACACTGAAAGCAGAGTCAGTTTTTCCAAAGAAATAAACCTCTGGAATCTTAGGAAAGAGCAGTCATACAATACCCAGGGTGGACAGGACACAAAATTAATCACCCACAAATAAATCAGGAGTGCGAGGCAGGGCAAATGAGCGCTTTGCTCCTTAGGCTGGGGTTTGTCAGGGAGGGATCTGCTCATTTTTCCCTAATTTGAGGCCCTTCCTAGACTTCTTTGGGTGTACCCATCCTGTTATGGGGAAGGTCAGACTGGGAGACATAATGCTCCCTCCTAACAATAATCCATGGATTTTATATATGAACTATTTCCCTTTCCCTTTCCCTTTCCCTTTCCTTCATCTTGAAAATTTAGGATTTTATTTAAACATTAAATTAATCTAAAAGTATCAAAGGAATAAAAAAAAGTTTCAATTGCAATTTTAATTATTTCTGCAATTTTACTCCAATAATAATTTTTGGATACGGCACATGAAGACATTTTCCAGATCCACAAGGAGCGTCCATCAACATGAGCATGACCTGGAAATTCTTGGCCTTAAAACTTGAACCTTCCTTTTTTATTGCTTCCCCTGGATTTTCTGTCCATTCTTGTCTTTTCTTTGCTTTATCTTTTCCTCTGACCAGTGAGATAAAAGTCTTAAAGCTGAAATAAAAAAATTCCCTGGACTATGAAATAGTTCTGTACATTGGAAAAAAAAAAAAAAAAAAAAAAAAGGAATCATGAAATGGAGGGAAAAAAAGGAATTCCTGAGGGTAAAAGCTGTCAGCCCTCATGGTGTAAAAAATATTTGATGTGTAATCATTGAATATTAAAATAAAAAGAGGAATTGCAAATCCCAGTGTGATAATGGGAACCATATTGGTCAGGAGAAGGAGATGTGCAGGCAGAATTTACTCTGTGGTTAATTCTCCAGCAAGAGAAAAAAATCCAGAAGATCCAATATATCCAAATTCCATGGAATATTTTTATTCCTTATTCCTGGAACAGATTGTCCTGTCCAGGGCAGTGGTGATGTCCCCAGACCTGGAGGGATTTAAAAGTGGATGTGACACTTGGGGACATTTATTAGGGGGGACCTTGGCAGTGCCAAGAGAACAGAAATTGAGAGTTTTCCTTGTTTGGAAATATCTGGAAAATTAGAGGACAGGAGCTAAAATCAGAATTTAACAGTTTTCAGTTGATTTATTATTAAAAGACAACTGGAGCTCACTTTCATTTTCCAAAGCTGTGCAAGAGGCACCGAAAACAAACACAAAAATCACCTTTTTAAAAATAGGTACAAAATAGAAAAAAAACCCTATTTCTCTCTCACCACATGGAAAAATTATGCAGGAAAATCCAATTTTGTCAATGTTGTCTGAAAAAAAAGAGAAGACGGCACCACCTAAATAGGTGCAAAGATTAAACCCTCTCTGAAATTCCATTGGAGCAAACCTGCAGGGTGTTTGCTCTTTCTCTCCCATGCTCACAGCAAGAAAGGCTTTTCCCAGACTTTCCATTTATTAGATGGATTGAATCCTGGTTCTTCCATTAGAACCAGGAAAATCCGACAGGGTGGGACATCACATCTTATTTAATAGCACAATTTGAGGCTCAGCAGCCTGGGAAATTTGATTTAAAGCAAACCCACCCTGAACCACAGCAGGATTTGAGCTCTGGGTTTGACAGGGTTCTTTATTAGTGAGATTATTTTAATATCCCCGTCCTTGACATTCCAGCAGAACAGAGCTTTCCAGGGAAAATGAAGCTGGAGATGGTGGGAGGAGGGAGTTTCTCAAGGAGAGGCTGTCACAGAAAAGCCTTTTGATGGGAAAGGAAGGCTCTGAGCACTGGAAAGGAAAAAAATTTAAGGCAGAAGAATCAGGTGAAAAAACGAGATCCTAAATAGTTTTGGGAATTAAAGGAATTCCTTGGTGAAAGGTCAGACTTCTGCTGATAACTGGGAAAGAAAACCATGGAATATTCAGAGGGAATACCCATGGAAGTGCTTCCAGTCAAAGCTGATTTAGGAGGACACCTACAGACTCCAGCAGGCCTGGAAAGAAGATGGAATTCATTATCCCAAGGGATTTAGGTGAATATTCCGGTGCTATCCATCAGCAATCCATTTGCTTTGTTAAATCCTTCCTTTTTCCAAAACCCAACACTTTCCCTCTGCTGTGGCAGCTCCCAGATATCGTTCTCCCAGATTAAATAAGTGCCATTGTGGTCCTTTGATCCACCTTTCCCATTTCCAAGAGTTCTTTCCCCATTCCTTGTCTTGTCAGGTTTCCTTATTCTCCTAGAAACTTAGAAATTATCCTAATTTCACTTCCTGGCTATTTTTGCAGCAGCTTTTCTACAACATCCTGTCATGACCATGCCCTGCATGGTTATACCTGACAAACGCAACCTGAATCAAAAATTAAAATCACATCTCCTGGTCACTGTGAAAACCAGAATTCCTGGGGGTTTTCCCAGCCATGTGACAAGACCTGGGAATCCTCGGGAACTGCTGGGAGTGGAGATAAGCAGGAGGAAGGGAAGTGCTCCAGCCAGACCCAGCTGTGTGCTGCTCATGCATTTCCAGGAGGGCACAGAGGGATATCAGGTCCCATTCTCATGGAGTGGAATACATCCAGAGCAGGGAGTCATTCCATGATTCTCCAGCAAAAATAAGGAAAATAAGAAAAATCTTGCAGTTTCTGGGTGCTGACAGTGTCACTGCTGGGAGTCAAAGCACCAGAGATAATTTTTTAAGGCTGTCTGCAAATATTTTTCCTCTGTTGTCCAAAGTCTGTGGATTTCTTTCCTCTGGGGTGAGGATCTGAGGTGATCCTGCTGGAACAGATTCCAGTTAGCAAATCCAACAGCAGGAAAACTCCTCAGGAATCCAACATTTCCTTCTGACAAAACCTGATGCTGAAAATCCATCAACTTTTCCTCCAATGCCGTCTTGACCTCCCAGATATTTTGATTTCCAGGTGACAAAACTGGAGGTCTTGGGGACAGCAGCTCTTCGAGTGTAATAGCTGATGGTTAGGAATTCCTTGTTGGAATCTTAGATGGGATATTGAGAAGAAATTAATTACTGTGAGGATGGAGAGGGCCTGGAATAGAATTCCCAGAGAAGCTGTGGCTGCCCCTGGATCCCTGGAAGTGCTCAAGGCCGGGCTGGATGGGGCTTGGAGAAATCTGGGACTGTGGAAAGTATCCAGGAGGATTGAGGCAGGTGATGTTTCAGGTCCCTTCCAACCCAAATCATTGTGGAATTCTGGGATTCAATGATCTCCACTGGGATCATCTTTTCCTTGGACACTGAAGGAATTGTTGTTATAAAACAAGCACCAGTGAGGCAGAATTTTTTTTCCAAGGATCCAAATCATTTCCATCCAATCCAAAAGATCCAGAACTCCAGGACAAACCCACCCAATCTATAAAACTCCTCTCAGATTTTTCAGTATTCCCTGATCCTCAGAAAACCTCATCAGGAAAAAAAAAACATTTTGGGCAAAATAGGAAGCTCCCAATCCTGTGAGTCACTTGGGAATGTGTGGGGCTGGCTATTTAAATCCCAGGATCTTTAGGGGTCTTTGCCATGCTACACCCTGCCTGAAGGCCTGGAAACTCTGGGAATGCTCCAGGAAGGCTCCAGGAAAGGCCATTGTTGGGCTTGGCAGGGCTCCAGGCTCTGGGATTGTTGTTTTGGGGCCCAGCAAGGAGCAAAGTCCCATTGGGAAAGACCTTCCATGTGCATGGGAGATCAGATGGGGTCAGATGCTACCAAGACTTGTAAATGAACTCTAAAAATATCAAATTTTTAATAACCTGAGCACCAGGGATGTGTTCTGCAGCCCACCAAGGATCTGGGGAGACCTTGGCTTTACTTTTACACATCCCTCAGGTGAAACTTCCTTTTTGGTTATTCATGAGGGAACAGCAGTGGGGGACACAAAAATAGATCCAATTGGAAGTTTCCAGAGGTCTACAGATTATTTCTTACAGGATTGACCTTCAAGTATCACTTTTTCCCAATTTTATTCTGAAAGGCTCTAAATTTTCTCTTTTTTCCCCCAAACTCTGGTGATTTTGGATGCACATAGAGGGGGAAATATTCCTTTGGGCTTCAACTAAGAATAGGAAATAACTCCTGGAGGAAGATCTGAAGGACACATTGGAAATTTCTCCCAAAATCCACATTAGTGATCACATGATGAATTTTAAAATCAAGATTCTCCTACCTTTTAATATATGAGTTAGACCACAAGAATTCAGCACAATTTTAGAGTGATTCAGGGGAACATTAATCTATATTAGAATCCAGCTTCCTGATTCCCACCTGGAAAATACACCTGGAAGTGCCTTCCTCAGCCTTCACAAATAGATTTGTGTCTGCAACAGCTCTAAATATCATTATTAGCACAAAAATATCCGTATTGATATCAGAATGATCAATTTTAGCATTGATATCCCAGTGGGAAGTATCTCACTGGAGACAACACAAGAGTGATGGTGCCAAGATCCAGGGAATTTAATTCTGTGCTGGAAAAAACAGAAGGAAAAGATGTGTCAGGATGAGAAATCCATGAAACCAGGTTATTAAGATAAGGCAGACAATGGTCCGTGCACAAAAGCAGCTCAATAAATACATTTATTTAAAAAGTTTTTATAGTCATCCCAGAAAAAATGGCTTTTAAAGGAGGATTTTGAAGGAAGTTTGGGAGGAGCAGCCACACTATCCTGAACAGAAGCCAGAAAAAACAGCTCTGGCAAAGTCATTTTTCAGTGGCAAGTGGAGTTTTCACCTAAATTATCTCCGCCACAAAAAAAGGGTCCATTTTCTGTGGAATATTTTGACATTTCATTGAAAACTTCAACACAGGAAAAGTGAAATGTTTCCAGCTGGGAAATTGTGTCCTGCACCATCACCAGAGTTCCCTGATGGATTGATTTGGGATAAACTGCCAGGATTCACTTCCATTTAGGGGCTCCCAAGGCAAACGACATCTCCCAGAGTGCAGATGGCCATGAATTCCCACAGAATGAAGGATTAATCCTGTTTATTTGTGATGGAGCTCATCCAGTGCTGGACAGCAACAGAACCACTCTCTACCTGTGATGGTTTTTTATTTTATTTTAATTTTTATTTTATTTTAATTTTTATTTTATTTTATTTTATTTATATTTTTAATTTTATTTTATAAGGTGAATCCCTCTTGGGACAGTTTTCCAAAGAAGCTGTGGCATCTCTGGATCCCTGGAGGTGTCCAAGGCCAAGATGGACAGGATTTGGAGCACCCTGGGACAGTAGAAAGTGTCCCTGCCCATGGATTGGATGATCCTGAAGGTCCCTTTCAACCCAAACCATTCCAGGATTGATTTTATAATGGAATTTCAGGACTTTTGGGATTCTTCCCTTGCTCTGAGCTGTTGCGTCCCTTGGAGTCACCTCCCTTCTCTTTCTCGCTGTGGTGTCTGTCCAGGTGACAAAATCCATGGGAAAATGGATCTTCTCCATGTGTTTCTACCATGTCAGTCATGTTTGGACACCAAAAATGAATTAACAGCTCTGCTTGATGGAGCCAAAGAAATTTCCATGCATTTTAAGTGGGTTTGAAAGGGGAAAGGAGAAACTGGGACTGTGGAATTCAACAGAGGGATGCAGAGCCAAAACCTCTGGGCCAAATCCGAGCTTTGATGGGGAGAGACTGTGGGATTGCTGGACTTTCTGAAATTGGACAACAATTTCACTTGATGCCAGAGACAAAGGTAAACAACTATCACCCCATAAAATCACAGAACCCTAAAAAGGTTTGGGTTGAAGGGACCCTGAACTCATCCCATCCCATGGGCAGGGACACTTCCCACTGGGACACTGCTCCAAGTGTCCCACCTGGCCTTGACCTCACTGCTGACTTTGGGTTTTTTTGCCTGCTTTTCCCTTGGATACTTTTCCCCTTCCTTGTCCCAAAAAGAGGTGATTCCAAACCACGACATTTAGTGTTGGTTAATTAAAGAGTGTACTGACTTCTTGTTGTGAGGTAGGGTTAGGAGAAAGGTAAAGCAGGTTTAAAATTCTAAAAGCAGGTATCAAGAAAAAAATGTATTAATAGTAACTAAAAGAAAGAGTAATAAGACCTAGAACAAAGCTTTTAGAATGCTTCTCTTTTTTTCTACAACATTTTTTTAAATTATTGAAAATATAAAGAAATACAATTAAAAATTTCAGTTAACTACTTTTAATGAATGAATTCCATGGGTGGGATGGGGCAGCAGACACCCGTGGGTGGGTGTTTGTGTGCAGGGAGGGGCATGGAGGGACAGGGGCTTGTTGCCATCGCTGAAAGAGGCCAAAAATAAAAGCAGTGAACTCGGTGCTCCAACCTCCAGCTGTGTAAACTCCAACTGCAGCCTCGTGTGGCCAGTTACTTCTGGAAAAGGAGAGAGGAATGGCTCGGCTCTGAGGGATTTGCCCATCAAACCGTTCCACACTGCTGGGCAAACAAAACTCTTTGAATAAAGGAAAAGAAAAAAAAAAAAAGGAAAAAAAAAAAGGCATTTTCTACTACCAAACTCTAATAAATTGAAGCCCTGCACCTCTCATGGCCTTGGAATGATTACATGAATTTTTTTGCTACATAATCATCAATAAATCAAGCATAGCCCATTAAACAATAGATGCCTCCGAGGCCTCTCTTCAAATGTGCTTTTGATAAGAGGCAGAGAATTTTTTTCTGGGCTTGTAACGTTTTTCTTTCCTCTGTTTGTTTTTTCTAAGGGTCAAATAATGCTGTTAAAAGAGCAGTTAATATATAGATGTATTTTTCCATATTCCCGGCATGGTGTTTGACTTTGGGAGATTTATGGAATATCTTTTCCCAGTTCAACAATCATGTGTTTTGTTGTACTAAAGAGGTATTTTAACAGGAGTGGGGAATCTTAATAAGTTCACTGCTGTCTCCTTTCCAAAACAGGCCTGGGCCAAGACGGGGAACAGAGCAAATACAGGAATCTATGTACATAAAAAAGATATATATATATAATTTTAAAATATTTTTATATATTTATATATTTTTAATATATCTATATATGTTTATATATTTATATATATTTATAGATATAACACTCTCATGTGGGTCTCACTGGTTTATTTTCACAAAACGTAGTCCTGAAGGTTGGGATGGCTTGGCCAGGATCCCCTGGTCACCTTTTGGATGAGGCAGGACACACCTGACAGTGAAACGAGGAAGGATTAAGTGGCCTGGGCCACATTTTGGGATGGGGTTCCAGTGGTTTGCCAAGAGGGAGCCACATTTTGGGATGGAGCTTTGCCAAGAGGGGATGAGCTGACCTAATCCATCCAAACACCCTTCAGGTGTCAAATGTCTCTTCTGAAGGTGCAGCTTCATCTGCAAGAAAGGATCCCACAGGCTCCTCCATCCCTCAAATCAGACCTTTCTTCTGGTCAGAATAAAATTCCAGCCCTGGTTTGTGAGAGAGTTGCAGGAACTGCTTGGTGTCATTGTGAAACCCCAGAATGGTTTGGGATGGAAGGGTCATCCCATTTCCATTGGCAGGGACACCTCCCACTATCCCAGGTTGTCCAAGTCCTGTCCAGCTTGGTCTTGGACACTTCCAGGGATCCAAGAGCAGCCACAGCTGCTCTGGGAAGAGATGGGACTTGGGTTCCTGGGTTCCAGGCTCTCCCCACCCTCCCAGGGAAGAATTTCCTCTCATGATCCATTTCACAAAGTCTGGGCCTGCTGTCCCAGGGCAATTCCAGCAGGATTGAACCTTCTTTTTCTCCTACATAGGAGCCAGTTGATAGCAACAAAGCAAAACCAACCATCCTTGGAACACAAACCCTGAGAGGAACTCCTGAGGGAGCTGGGGGTGCTCAGCCTGGAGAAAAGGAGACTCAGGGCTGCCCTCATCACTCTGCACAGCTCCTGAAAGGTGCCTGTGCTCAGCTGGGGCTGGGCTCTTTCTCCAGCCACCACTGACACAACCAGAGCACACAGCCTCCAGCTGCACCCAGGGAAATACAGGTTGGATATCAGGAAAAAGTTTTTCACAGCAAGAGTGATAAAGTTCTGGAATGGCTGCCCGGGGAGGTGATGCAGTCCCCATCCCTGGGTGTGTTTAACAAAGCCTGGATGTGGCACTGGGTGCCAGGGTTGAGTTGAGCTGTTGGGGCTGGGTTGGACTCAATGGTGTTGAAGGTCTCTTCCAACCTGGTCATTCTGGGCATTCTGTGAATCCTTTCCACATGACCTTTGCAGAGCTGTGGGGATGGGGCTTTCCCTGGAAGTGCAGCCTAAAAAGCAGTGGAATATGCCCCAAATAATGGGAAAACTCCTTATCCCAGGCACCAGGGCAGGGCACTGTTGTAGTTCATCACACAGAAGCTGGAGCTCTGTCTTATGGAGAAAATTAGGATTTTTCTAAATCCCAAGGGGATAAATAACTTGACAAAATATCCTGTAAGGAAACATCTTTCCCTTTAGGACCACATTTAGGATATTCAGTGTTGTTTGGAAGAGCTGATAAGCCCTTAGTCTAGAAACCATCCCTCAGCCCTTTTTCCATGTGCTTCTCCCTCCTCAGAGCTGTCAGACAGGACACAAAGGTCGGCTTTCCTATTTTTAAAAGCTTTGTTTTGGATGATATTCATGAATTTTAGCTGTCGAGGGCAAGCCCCGGCGTCTGCAGCCAAAAGAAGCAGCTGCAGTCCTGTTTGCCTGGAACACAATCTGCTTCTGGAGAGAACTCCCAGGTGGTTCGAGAGCAAATGAGTGTCAGGAGATCACATCTTGTCCTTTCCTGGGGCTTTTATTTGTTTTCCTCTCCAACTCTTCCTCCCTCTGGGCTCCTCGTGCTCTTTGGATGATGTTGTGCCCTCGTGTCCTGTGAGCACGGGGGCAGAGCTGAGCTGTGCCACAGAAGTTAAATCTGCAGATTTCTTTGTGGATTTTATATTTATTTGTATTTATGTTCCAGAGAGGTCTTAAGTCCCCTTTTCTTCAAAGCTGAAAGGAGATTCCAAGTTTCTCCTCATGCATGGAAAAGGGAGAAGGATGTCCATGATAAACCATCCTCAGTGTCAGCCACGAGAAGCTTCACTGCTCCTGCTGCCACTTCTTTCAGATTGAGATACAATTATGGGCCTCTAAATGGAAAGGTCACTGAAAGATGAGCCTTGAATCTGATTTTTAGGTAATTAATAAGGGAAAATTCTCCTTTCTGCAGGTATCAACAGCAAGAACGGGACAGAGGGATTGTGATTTTAGCTTAGAATTTTTTCTCCTGCCAAGTGCAGCATGGAAAGCCCAGCCTGAGGTCACCTTTCAGGTATTCTCAGGCCTCTAAACCGAAATGTTCCTTCACAGACACTTGGATTTTAATTTGTTCTCCGTGAAAAAACAAACGGAGGGAGCAGTGAGTGAGGTGGGACTGGAGAAAGACCATCAGCCTTCAGCAGGAATTCACTGCTGGGGATCCTGCAGCAGTGAGGAAACACAGAGTAAAAATTCCTGCGATGTAAATTGTGACAACTTGAGGTGCAGCAGTGCCTCTTGGTTTAATTAAAATTAATTTCTTTCCACTTTCTTCCTGCCTATTGCAACCCCTGCTATTAGGAGAGCTAAAACCATTGCTGGCTTTGAGGCAGAAGTAGCAAATGGTTAATTCAAATTCAACTGGATGAGTTTTACAAATCAAATTCCATTAATTTGAGAAGGTAGCCAAGGCCTCATCTCTGGTCTGTGGGATTTTTTTCCAGATCTTGAAAATCTGTGACCAAGAGACTGCTTCATTTTTCCAGAAAAAGGGAAAGAATAGGAAAGGAGGAAAGAAAAAAAGAAGAAAAAGGAATGGAGCTTTCATCAGGTTCAGATCCAAGTCCTGCTTGGGTTCAGGTTTAGTTCAAAAGTGGATGTCTAGGTCTTGTTTTTCCTGACACACTTCCCTCATCCCAATCCAAACTGCTCTGAATTTGTCAGCGGGGAACCTGAGGAAGAAATGGCTCTGTTTGAGTTGAATCAGAGCAGCAGCTCTGCCGCCTGCCAGAAATCCTGACCTTTCCCAGTCTGAGGCAAATTGTCCTCAGTCTGTCCCATTTTCCAGAAAATCTCGGCTGGCATTTCTGCTTTCAGCCTTCTCCGTGAAAAATCAGCTTTGGTGAGTTCACAGGTGTTTCTTAACACTTTCCATCCCATCCTTTTCCCTGAACCAATTAACTGAGCCTGGACTTAGCCGGAGGTGTGATCCTGGTAGCAATTAAAAAAATACAAATTAAATATATTTCTGAAAGTTTAACGTCTGCAGAGCTTGCATGGAAACTGCTGCCCTTCCAAGAAGGATCTCCCATGGCTGCTGGATGGAATCTGCTGCAAGCCTGAGTGACCTGCCGCTTTCCTCTGGGAGTCTCCTGGATATTTATGGAGCATGGAGTCCATCAGCTGGGAATGACTTTATGGAACATCTCACTTCATTATTTTCAGGGAAAACTGCAGCTTTGTGTCCTGATGCTGGAGCGTCAGGTGTGAGGGAAAAAACCTGAGCAAACACGGCTTCCATGCTCATTCCTGAATAAATGAGCTCTCTGTGGAGTGGATCACTTCTAATTACACCCCAAAATGCACTTTGAGGGGGGTCACGGAGAGTCTGGATTAAATCCACTTTCAGGAGAATCTTTCATGGAGTCTTGGTTTTCCATTAATTTTCAGGGGGCTCCAAGGGGAAGGGGATGGATGGCAAAGGAGAAGGAGAAAGGCTCAGAGAAGGAATGGATGGGGAAGAGATGAATCAGAAGGATCAAGACTCAGGACTATTTTAATTTCTAACACAACCCAGGAGGGAAATCATTCCAAGATAATGGATACAGCAGCAAGCAAGGATTTCAGCCGTGGGATTCTCATATCTTCTCCTCCTGCTCCATTGTGTGACCTCGGATAACTCCTGATTCCTGCCTTTTGTCATTGAAACTGATGCCTTGTGCAGGCTGCCCTAGAACAGAGAATGGACAGAGCTAAAGAATAAAGCAGGGATTTATTCAAAGGATCTCCTCCATGGATCCACCTTGGGCAGCACCAGAGCCCAGCCAGGGCTGCACCCAAGATGAACCCAAATGGTCCCAAAATGCACGAGCGCTGCCGGGGTCTCTCCCTGGGCTCAGCTCTGCTCCATGTGCACATTGCAGTTCAGTGTCCAATCCCAGCTGCAGCCCCTGCAGTCCCATCCTGCTTGTTTTTCTCTCTCCAGCCCACGGGGTTTGTGCTCTTGGGCTGAGATTTGGATCATTTGTCCTTGGTGCCCAGCTGGAGCAGGAATTGTTTTGTCTCCCTGCTCTGTGCAGAGAGCTCACCATGCCCTGATGTGAAGCTCAGACCCACACACTAAAGCAGCACAGAATGTGAAAATAGAAAAGCTAAACCTGAGGCATCAGTGTGACTGTGCATAACTCCTGATTCCTGCCTTTTGTCCCTGTCCTGTGTTTCATCAGACTGATTCCCAATGGGAATTCACACCATGGAAATTCCCATTCTTTTTCACCAACCTCATCCCCCAGGATTTATGTTTTGCACCAGAGCTGCATATGCTCAGCCCAGGTTTTATTGAACGCTTGGATGGCATTCCTGGAGGTGACCCACACTCATCCCACCCTAATTTAATTTCTTCACAGGCTCATAGGAGTGGAATTAATGGAGGACATTGGATAACTACACCTCTTATTCAGCTGAGCTGAATTCCTGACTTTTGCTTTTTCCTTGAAAAGCTTGAAATAGGGAGAACATGTCAGGCACTTTGGAATTCCAGTACCTGGCTAATTCTTGCCTTGAAAACTCCCACAGGTTCTGGAATATCCTGCTGGCTTCACGTGCTGAGAACCTCCACTCATCCAGCCTGCCTCCAAGATCTCTGTGGTGAGCAGTGCTAGGACAATTCCTAAGGATTTCAGGGGAGTTAAACCTCACAAAATCCAGGGAATGGATGAGAACTGGACATTTTATAGCCATTTAAACAATCCTGTTTAATTTTGGTTGGAGACATAAAGTTATGAGGGGACTTTTGTGATTCTTTCCAAGCCAAGCCAAGCCTTAAATTAAGAACTAAATAACAGCAATAAAAAGATTTGTTAGGCTGCCCCTTCCTCCAAGTCTTAATAAAGTTCTCAGTGGTT
This sequence comes from Passer domesticus, assembly GCF_036417665.1. Classification (NCBI taxonomy): domain Eukaryota; kingdom Metazoa; phylum Chordata; class Aves; order Passeriformes; family Passeridae; genus Passer; species Passer domesticus. The sequence continues at coordinate 1,083,977 of NC_087474.1, forward strand.
GCATTCCAAAGGACGAATTTTCGGGAAAAACATTTAGGGGTGAAAATGGAATAATTTGATTTCTCACAAAAAAAGAAAAAAAAAAAGGGAGGGGGAGAAAAATATTAATGTTTTTATTTATTTATTTGCTTTCTCAGATTAGACAAATTGGTATACTTTTGGGTATACCAAAGAAGTCACAGAATCATGGAATAATGAAATGGTTTGGGTTCGAAGATCTCCCATTCCTACCCTGCCACGGGCAAAGACACCTTCCACTATCCCAGGCTGCTCCAAGCCCTGTCCAGCCTGGCCTTGGACACTTCCAGGGATTGGCCACAGCTTCTCTGGGAATTCTATTCCAGAGCTTCCTCACCCCTGAATAAAGAATTCCTTCCCAAAATCCCATCTAACCCTGCCCTCTGGCAATGGGAACCATTCCCCCTTGAACTTCCACTTTAAATCCAGCATTCTGTGTTCCAGTTCCTAGTTCTTAGTTCCAGTTCTTAGTTCTTGCCATCTATTTCTGTAGACAGAAAAAAAAAAGGAAAATAAAATAGAAGGGATCAGAAGAATTTTTTAGTAATTTTTCCCTCATTTGGGCTCAGTTTCTCTGCAAGAGGATGGGCAACATAAGAAGTTGCACTTCCACTTTAATCCAGCATTCTTAGTTCTAGCCCTTATTTCCAGTTTTTATTTCTAGTCTTAGTTCTTGCCGTCCATTTTTACAGGCAGCAAAACCCATGGAAAATAAAAGAGAAGGAATTAAAACAATTTTTAGTTGCATTTTTCTCCCCATTTGGGCCTAGTTCCACTGGGAGAAGACAGGCAACACAGGAAGTTGCACTTCCACTTTAAACCCAGCATTCTCAGTTCTGTTCATCCATTTTTCCCCACACAAATTTTATCTGTAATTCATCTTTTCTTCTCAACCCTGGATTCTTCCAGCTCTTCTCCCCAGCCCACACAACCATCACCAGCTGAAATCCGGTAGCACAAAAGCTGCTACTGTTCCCTGGATGGGTTGGAGTTGCAGATTTTCCCTGGCAAATCCTGAGACAATATTTGGAAGTTGTTGATTGGGAGATGTTTTAAGTGCATTAATCACGGAACAAACACGCTCCCGGCCTGCCAGGCCTAATAAATCTTCCTAGAATTCCACCTCCCATCATAAACACATTCACAAGCACTTAAGCAATCCCTGGAAGAAGAGCATTAATTCCCTAATTTGCTGAATCAATCAATGGGAGGTCGGGATGAGCAGGAGCTGAGCTCCCATCCCAAGGGGGAAGCGTGGGATAAACTCCTGCAGCCAAGGATCTGATGGAGCAGCCTCACAAAAAGCTGTTTGCACGTTGTAATTAAAATTAGTCCTGAAGCTCTTCTGCACACAAGATTAGAATTTTATTGTGCTGAGATCTGTGCTAAGTCTTAATTCCCAACAGGCCATCCCCGTCCTTAGAAACTCCTGGAAACTCCTGAAAAACTCCTGAAAAATTTCTGGAAAACTCATTTCTGGAGCAGAGCAAGAGCAGCCTCAATCAGGAATCAGAGCAGGAATGAAAACCACAGCCACATATTAATTAATTTGCATAAGATTAATAAAGAACACTATGGATTTAAAAATTAAGGGAGGTTTTTAAAGTTTCTTTTCAGCTTTTTGAGCATTTAGCAGGATCCAAACCTCCTGTGGAAACATCAGCCCGATGGAAAGATACAAACCATAAGGAAGCTGCCAAGTTCCTCAGAATTTCAGGTCTGAGAGGAATTAGATCATTTAAGTGGAATTTCATAATTTAATTGGACTTTTTACTCCTCCCTCATTGTTTTATCTTATCCAAACATATTTTGGACCAAGCTTTTAGGGACAGGCACTGATTTCATTCTCTCTATAACCCTAAAAGGAAAATTATGACTCCACACCCATGATTGTTGGATTTGATTTGATTTGATTTAATTTCATTTCATTTCACTTCATTTCATTTGATCTCTTTTGATTTCATTTTATATAAATGGGTCTCTCCTTCCAACCTGCTGAGTCATGGAATCCCAGAATGGTTTGGGTTGGAAGGACCAAAAGGATCATCCCATTCCATGGGCAGGGACACCTCCCACTGTCCCAGGCTGCTCCAAGCCCCGTCCAACTTGGCCTTGCACACTTCCAGGGATCCAGGGGCAGCCACAGCTGCTCTGGGCACCCTGTGCCAGGGCTCCTCACCCTTCCAGCCAGGAATTCCTTCCCAAAATCCCATCCACCCCTGCCCTTCTTCAGGGCAGTGAATCCTGACTCATTTCTTGACTAGAGGCTGAAACTTTTTCCAGGTGTCCCATGAAAAAGGGCAAATGGGACAGGTGACAGGTGAGATCAGAGTGGGATTGTAAGGGAAGAAAGGAAGGGGGAAGTTCCCATCCATGGATTCATTCTCTGGAACATGCTGAGACACAAAGTTGTCAGAACTTCAAAGGAAATGAGCTGGTAAATCTGGAGAAGAAGAAACAAGCAGCCACTCTTCTCAAATCTCTCTCTCATCCTTTTTAAAAAATTCCTGCTGCTTTCTGAAATTCCATTGTAGTCAGAGAAATTGCAGTGGCCAAATCCAGGGGGCTTTAATCCATTAGTTTTATTCAGCCTTTCCTTCTGGGATGAAAATCCCTGGGCTTTAGAAAGATGAGCAGGAAAATCTTGTGGGGCTTCTTTTGACAAGAAAAGAAATAAATGAGGGCAATTCCACCAGAAATTCAACAAGTCTTTTTCTGGAAGAATCAATGCAAGAAGGCTGGAGGATGGATCAGGGAAATTAGGATGAAGAAATTCCCATATAAATTTTTGCTTAGTCCAGAAGTATGTGAGATAGGGGGATATTTGGAAGGTAGAAATCTGAGTATACTAAAAGAAACTGGTGGGATAGAAATGTATAATAAAATTCATAGAAATAATGAATTTTGGGTCAGAAAACAGAAGATTTTCTGAGAGAAGAGCAAAGTTTTGGGAAGATTCCCTAATGGTAACAGTGGGAGTAAGGGTCCTTAATGGTTTTCAATGGATCTGGATAAATGCAGAGAAGGATATAAAGATTAATTTGGAGAATCTCCAGGCAAATCTCTGTGAAAAGTGAGATACATGGACAGAATTCCTGGTATTTTTCTTTCCGGCTTTGTCCATTGGTCATTGTTATGTTTAATCAGTTGTATCTAACAATTAATTACTTTGCATTTTGAAGTGGCTGCATTAAGGGGAGATGAGGACTCTCCTTACAGGACCACAGAATCAAAATGGGAATTCTTGGCTCACAGCATCAGCAACATTGCCCCCATTCATCCTGCTTTTCCTCATTATTATAATAGGATGTTCTTCCAGAAACTCATTCCTGTTACCAGGAAGCTTGCCTTAATTTACAGATTAATTTAGATTGATTTATTATAATTATTTCCCCTTCAGTGTTTTAATTGTCTCATGAACAAACCCCAAACTGCTCTCAGATGATTACACAAGACAAAAATTCCTGGATCATTCCAGACACTCTCCTTTTCATTTCCAGGGAGTCCAATTAATCCTTGCTGAGCTCCACTTCCAGTAGGAATTCATTTTTCCTTCCAGGAAGCGCTTGGGCTCCCAGCACATCCCAACAGGAAGATTTTACCCATATTAAAGTTAGGAATATGTTTTCCCAATCTTTAAAGTGCAAGGAATTGAGGGTTTGTATTTCTGGCTTCGAATTGGGAATTTGTGTAGTGATCTGTATGGAAAGGGAGATCCAGAAGTTGCCTTTTCCCACAGGAAAAGTTTCCCAGCATTAAATAAAAATGGAATAATGATCCCACTGTTCAGACACACCTTGGAAATCGAATGAATGGAGCTGACAGGAATGATTTGGGAGTCTAGAAATAATTTGTCATCAAGGGATTAAAAATGGAAAAGGCTTGGATTACAAGCAGCAGCAGCAAATCCCTTTCCCATCGTGTGCTGCTGCCGAGGCCAGGATGTGTTTTACCTCAGTAAGCAGCACAGAATTCCTGCCTGGATCTGTCCTGCAGCTCTCCCTGTGTCCCAAACAATCCCTGCCGCGCTCTTTGAACCCACAGAGCAAGGTCGCTGCTGGAGATTAGCTTTGCTTAACATTCCCTCCCTTCCCCACCCAGAAATCTGACGTCGTTTCCCCGATGCAGGAAAGGAGAGGTCGGAGGACGATGATCCGGTTGGGATGGGAGAGGGAGCTGTATCCTGATATCCAGGGGCACTGCTGGGATGCTGCTGGCCAAATCCTGGCAGTCACAGGCCGTGTACCTGATTCTGAAAGCAGCAGACAGGTGCTGGGCATTTGCAATAATCCGACTCGTAAGAGGCTGGATATTCCTGCAAAAAAAAACCAAAAAGAGGGTTTTGCAGGATATCCATGACCTCATCCCTCATCCTGAAACTACCAGCTCTTTGTAATCTCTAAATGTCAAAGGGAAACTGGGAAAGACCGAGCTGCTCTTCCTCGGATCACAGTGAAAGTGCTGACTGCCTGGTTTGTTGTGTCCTGGGATGTTTCCTGGAAGAAGGAATCTCGTGTTTTATAGCTCCGTGGCTCTGATCCATCTCCCCGAGCTTTCGAGCAGCTCTGGAATGACACAGCCCATCCACACCAGCTGCTTTCCATGCAGGGACTCTCCACGTGGAGCTGCCAGGCTGAAAAATCACCAGAGAGGTCTTGGCTGAAGTGTGGGCACCTTGCAGTGAGGTGACGTTGATCATTAGAAGCGGAAATTAATTAGTGCTGATTTGGTTTGTGGGTGGTTTTTCAACAGGATGCATATCCAAGAATTCCATATGGAGTGGGAAGAAGGGAGTGCTTAAAGCTGTAATAAAACTGCTCCTCTCTTTACATCCTAGACAGAGAAATCATCCAAGAAACACACCCTCCTTCCCAGAGCTCTTCCAGACACAGCCCCTGTGGGAATATCGGGCTCTCACGAGATCCCAGAGGGATCCTTCTGCTGCTGGAAGAGTGGGAAACATTAAATGAGTTTCCTGGAAAGGATGTGGGGTTTCTAGCAGTGAAAGAGTGCAGAGTTTTTGATTGTTTTCTGCCAGGGCTGGGATTAAATGTGTAAGATGGTATTTCATGTTGGGACTCAGATGTTTATCAGTTCTTATCTCTGTCACACTCTCACAAACCCTGAGTTCTGCAGCACTGCACTCTGACAAACTAAAAATGGAGCCCCATCTCTCTCTCTGCAAGGCCTTTTAAGGATCAACTGTTCCATTAAGAAATGACACCTCAATTATTTTCACTTTTAACCCAATAACCAACCACCCGTGGCTGCAATGGGGACTTTTTTATCCAATTGCACAAAACCACCCAAACCCATGGAGGAGAAGGTGAAGAAGAAGGAGAAGGAGAAGGAGAAGGAGGACCAACCTCCACCCCAAAACCTCCATCTTCCTTTATCTATATTGCTGTATTCTAAACCCTTAAACTCTGAGTTTCCCACCCTGTGATATCACACACTTCTATTCAAACTGCACACCCACAATCCCAGTTCTGTCATTCCATTTTGGAAGCTTCTCCGCGGTCTCAGGTCAATGCAGTGTTCTCTTGGGGGTCAGTGCCTGGCAGCACAGAAAGTCTGAAATTCTCAGTAACCAGGGTTCCAACAAAAGAGAAAGTGGGATAAACACCTGTCAGTATTAATGTGGGCAAACTTGACCCTGACTTCCAGAGGAGCCCTCTGGGCTCTGAGGGAATCAATCCCTGGATTAATGGGGGGTCTTTGTGCCCCAGTTTTTAAGGAGAGAGAATTCCTGATTACTTAATGATTAAATCATGTCCTGTCATGGCATTGTGATCTCAGCTGGGCTGGAAACACTCGGAGATCATGGAAAGGCCAAGGATGTGTCCCAGCCTGGTTTTTATTCACCTGAACCAGGTAACAGAGGACAACAGAGGATGGCAACAGCTACAAAATTCCAAAAAAAATCTTAATTTGTGATCTGCATGGTATTCACAGTAGGGCACCTTAGGCTAGAATATTTTAGCCACTTCTTTCCTACTTTTTATTCCATTGATTCTGTTGAAACTTCCCTTTCAGCAACTTCCATCATCCCTTTTCCTTTCCAGAGTGAAATCTCTGATCTCTCACCTTCAATTTTGCAAGAATTTGGGAGAAATATAAATCAGGGATTTTCAGTGCTGTTGCTTCCATGATATTGTGGGAATTGTTATTTATTTATTTAAGAGAATTGCAAGGAGCTCAATAAAGGATCTCCAAATTTTTGTAATTATTTCAGTGATGATGTTTGTGATGTCTGAGATTTAATCACGAAGCAAACCTGGCTTTCAGCCTTCAGCTTCTGATCTGCATCTTCCATCCCAACTCCTTTTATCCAAGTTATTTTTTTGGAAGAAAACTCAATCCTCACCATCCACTACACAATCTTTTCCACACTATCCGCTCCAAAAATCTTCTGTAGAACTTGGAAAAAATTCCACCCAAACGACTTGCTGATAGAATATTAAGATTCTTGGCAGAGGAATTTTGCCCTCCTTCCAGAATTGTTTGCTTTCCATGGCAAAATTTAATATTTGCAGGAAAAGGAAATACCTGAAGGTCACAAATATTCCCGAGGACAAAGCACAGCAGGACTTTGTAGGAATTGTGGGTTTTGGTCACTCTGTTCTATGGTCTGGATCCTATTTTTTTGGTTGGACTACATTTCCCACAATGCTGCAACTCCAAGGAATCTTTTGCTCTTCCCAGGGAGGTGGAACTACGAGGTATTTGCTGAAATGAGGAGGAGCAGAAAGTGTGGGAATTATATTCCGATGAGAAGCTGCCACACATTTTCCAAACCTGTCTTTTCAGGCTTTAGCCAAAAGTGTTCATTCATTCAGCAGAGGGAATTTTTACCAAAAATCAATGTTTTCTATGGAAAAATCAACATTACATTTGAACCTGGTTGGTTTTGAGCTCAGAATGAATCCCAGAGGAGCCATTCCCAAAGGATTTTTGTGCCAATTAGGAACACTTGTTAGGAGGGGATGCTGGCTTAGAGGATTTAAAGACTGAGCCAGAGTTTTAAATCCTGTGTGTTCTCTGGACTAAAAGTAATGCATATTTCCTCTTTAAATCCTAGCTCAAAGAAAAAAAATGTGGAAGAATCCCACAAATTAGGGACAGTTCTTAAAAGGGTCTATCCACTTATCTGGTGATTTCAGCATTCCCATTTTCCTGTGGACTTCAATTGATCTGATTTTTGATGGGACCAGCTTTAATTGATCTGATTTTTTGTGTGATCAGCTTTAATTGATCTGATTTTTGGTGTGATCAGCTTTAATTGATCTGATCTTTCAGATCTTTTCACTTATCATCAATGTCATATATTGTATTTCCAGGAATACAAATGGAGCCAGGGTTGACCAGATCCAATGGAAGTGCTGGATGAGGAGGATGAATCCAACAGAGGGCTGCATCCCTTACAGACATCCCTTCCTGTCGTTCCATGAAGCTGGAAAAATGTAAAAATGTCCCTTCAAGTGAAGGGATTGGCAGTGTTGGAAAACGAGATTTTGGCAATCCAAATACATTTGTGCCATGTCCATGGAGAAGTGTAGGAGCAGCCTCTTCCTTGTCCTGGAGCTGGGGCTGCAAACCTTCAGATCCTGAAGGAAATGTGTTTCTGGGAAAGAGTTGGGGCTGCCCAGTCCCTGGAATTGTTCCAGGCCAAGTTGGACAGGGCTTGGAGCATCCTGGGATAGGGGAAGTTGTCCCTGCCCATCAGGGGTGACACTAGATGATCCTTGAGGTGCCTTCCAACCTTAGAGGAGTTCCAGGGATCCAGGCAGAGCTGCAGGAATGGTTCCAAGAGGCCAAATTCATCCCCAGGACACAATTCCACACAGACTCCGTGTCTGTTTTCCTTGCAGTGTACCCCTCCTGCTTAAGAAACCCATATCCACACCCTTTTCCAGCCTTCCTAATCAGGGTTAGGGAAACAATCCACGTTTTTCTTGGTCACCTCAGGGCCATTTTAGATCAGATATGAGGATGAGAACAGGCATGATGTCATTACCCCCCAAACCAAAAAAATAATAGTAATAATGATGAGACTGATTAATGATTATTTCCCTTTGTGTGCTTGCCCGTTTTGAGGAGTTGATAGAGCTGGAGAGGGACATGTTTTCTATTAAATAAAAATGGGATTTCCATTGAAAAATAAATTAAATTAAACCAGGAGTTTTCATCTCTGAGGTCGCTTGTTCCTGGCAGTAGTGGCCATGTGTCAGAAAAAAGCTGGGGTCAGAATTTTAAGGATTTGGAAAAACCACACTTTGAGATGCCTGTTGAAACTGCAATGCATGGAATAACAATGGTTTTCCACTGGTTTCCTTATCTTCCATCTAGAGATAAGGCGCTTTTACAGAACTCAGGTAAAATGACAAAATCTGGAAGTTTGTGATCAAAGTTATCACCAAATCCCTGCATTTGAGATTAAATTCCTGTCATGTCCTACACTGATGCTTGTTACCCTGATGCCTTGTCAAGGTTGCCCTAAAACAGAGAGTGGACAGAGCTAAAGAATAAAGCAGGGATTTATTCAAAGGATCTCCTCCATGGATCCACCTTGGGCAGCACCAGAGCCCAGCCAGGGCTGCACCCAAGATGAACCCAAATGGTCCCAAAATGCACGAGCGCTGCCGGGGTCTCTCCCTGGGCTCAGCTCTGCTCCATGTGCACATTGCAGTTCAGTGTCCAATCCCAGCTGCAGCCCCTGCAGTCCCATCCTGCTTGTTTTTCTCTCTGCAGCCCACGGGGTTTGTGCTCCTGGGCTGAGATTTGGATCCTTTGTCCTTGGTGCCCAGCTGGAGCAGGAATTGTTTTGTCTCCCTGCTCTGTGCAGAGAGCTCACCATGCCCTGATGTGAAGCTCAGACCCACACATTAAAGCAGCACAGAATCTGAATATATAAAAACTAAACCCTGAGGCATCAACCTCCTCACGGACTGAGCCATAACCTGTGCAGGGTTTTACCAGTGCTATTATAATTTAATTAATTCCTTTTTAATTGAACAATTTAAATTAAATCAATAAATTATTAACCACTTAAAACATGGAGTTAAAATTAAGTCCAGGCTCAATTTTCTTTGCCTGTGGTCAGGTTCCCTGAGCAGTGAGCTCCAGTACCTCCCAGGAGCTTGAACTAACTGGGAATTTCTTTCCAGTATGGAAAAGAATCTTCCTAAGAGCTGTTAGAAAATCCATGGCTGTTTCCAAGGGGAATGGAAAGTGTGAGATTGGGTGTGAGGGATCACAGCGACTGTCCAGGGAAAACCCTTCAGCTTGTGCTTGACTTGAGCAGGGAATTAACACATCCCAGCCTCTGCCAGGTTTGTTCCAATAAAGGCACAGGCAGATGGATCAATAAATGGGTGAAGAAGTGGGAAAGATTAAGGCTTTTTCCTAGTGGTTGAAAGGGAGATATCCCTGTGCCACGTTTTGTTGTTTTTTTTTTTTTTTTTTTTTTTTTTTTTTTTTTTTATTTGAGTTTTTTTGACTTTTTGGGGGTGATAAAATCCTCCCTGGTGAAAGAACTTCACACGGGTTGAGACTTGGAGCCTCAATAAACCATGCAATGGATTAGGAGAGGTTTAAATCATATTGTGTTTAAATCATAGAGGTTTAAATCATATTGATTTATGCCACAGAGTGTCACCGACCTGGGGTATAAATGACAGTGAAATGTCCTTTGAGTAGCTTGGAGTTGCCAATCTCCTCCTCAGATTAGGCCACTCACCTAATTTATTTCAGATTTATTCCCCATCCCTGAAAGATGAGTGGGGAGATCCCAGTTCTGGGGAGAGCACCATGGAATTCTGCTTTTCCCAGCAGAGCAACCTGGGATAGAGGGAGGTGTCCCTGCCCATGGCCAGGATGGAGCTGGATGATCTCTAAGGATCTTCCAACCCAAACCATTCCAAGATTTTGTGATCCTATAAAGAAAAGGAGACCTTTGGCACCTGTAACCTCCCACCATGACTGTTTTCAATGCCTGCCCTCACATATCCAACTGGATCCTTTATCCACAATTTAGTATCCATGACCCAGCTATCCTGGTCCACATCATCAGCTTTTCCTAGAGAAAAAATGGAAACTTTGCATTTTACAGACACTTTTTAGTCTCTTCTCTCTAAAAAGCTCCCTGATCACCAAATCATATTTCCAGTATTTACTGTACGTTATTTTTCCTTGAAGTTTCAGTTACCACCACACATCCAGAGCTTCATATCATTCCCATTTCCTCTTCCAGCTGGCTGAGGATGTTGGCAGGGAGGTTATCAAGCCAGATGCAATTTATTGTTACTGCCTTCTCCCTCTGTCCAAACATTTTTCTAACCTGTGGAGCTCTCTGGGATCGATTGTCGCGGATGATTTTTCTTCTGCCAAGCGCTGAGCTAAAAATGTCTTTGCTTAATCAAGGAAATGTCCTCAGGGGCTTGACTTTGATATGGAGTAGGATATCGAGGGTTTTTGATTAAAAATGTGGGGAAAAAAAATTGGGAAGAATCCACCAACTGATAGCAAATTCAGGCTCTGGTTACAGTAGTTTTACTCCATAAAATATGACCCTATGATTTTACAGTGCATTTCTCTGGGATGATTGGAATCAGATTGGGTTTTTTTCCTCTGAAATTCATAGTTACAGAAATGCCAGACATCCATTTTTCCGTACTGAACCAACTGCAGGGCTCCTTGGAAAACTGACGGAGCATTTGGATGTTGAGTCTTTAAATCCCACGCCTTGGTAGTGAGTTATGCTTAATCTGTGGCAGCTTTTTCTAATGTGAAATTATTATTTTTAATTTTGTTTTTCTCCCTTGAGTCAAAAAATAAAGGAAGATCTCTGAACTATTCTTCAGAGGAAGCCCCGGAGCTGGAGCTCTTCTGCTCTGGAGCCAGGCTGGGAGAGCTGGGAATGTTCACCTGGAGAGGAGAAGGCTCCAGGGAGAGCTCAGAGCCCCTGGCAGGGCCTGAAGGGGCTCCAGGAGAGCTGGAGAGGGACTGGGGACAAGGCATGGAGGGACAGGACACAGGGAATGGCTCCCACTGCCAGAGGGCAGGGATGGATGGGAGATTGGGAAGGAATTATTGGCTGGGAGGGTGAGGAAGCCCTGAAATGGATTTCCCAGAGAAGCTGTGGCTGTGCCTCTCCATCTCTGGAAGTGCCCAAGGCCAGGCTGGAGCACCCTGGGATAGTGGAAGGTGTCCCTGCCATGGCAGGGGTGGAATGGGACGAGGTTTCAGGTCTCTTCCAACCAAAACCATTCCATGATTCCATGACTCTTGTGAAAGTCATCTTGGGAAGCACTGTAATCAATCAGTCTTTCTTTATAAAAAGATCACCTCTTAATATCCTTAGATCTGATTTAAAAAGGCTTACAAAACTCATTGAATAAAGCTTATTTTGGTCACATTTTTTTCTTTAATTGTGTCCTTATTAAGAAGCGGGAATTGTCTTTTTTTAGAAATAATAGTAGCAATTAAAATCTGAAATATCTTATTCATAGTTTTTAACTCCCTCAAAATCCAAAATCCAAATGCTGAGAATTTCAGACTTTCTGTGCTGCCAGGCACTGAGCCCCAAGAGAACACTGCATTGACCTGAGGCCGTGGAGAAGCTTCCAAAATGGAATGACAGAACTGGGATTGTGGGTGTGGAGTTTGAATAGAAGTGTGTGAGACCACAGGGTGGGAAACTCAGAGTTTAAGGGTTTAGAATACAGTAATATAGATAAAGCAAGATGGAGGGTTTGGGGTGGAGGCTGGTCCTTCCTGTTTCTCCTTCTCCTTCTCCTTCTCCTTCTCCTTCTCCTTCTCCTTCTCCTTCTCCTTCTCCTTCTCCTTCTCCTTCTCCTTCTCCTTCTCCTTCTCCTTCTCCTTCTCCTTCTTTCTCCTCCTTCTCCTTCCCCTTCTTCTCCATGGGTTTGGGTGGTTTTGTGTAATTGGATAAAAAAGTCCCCATTGCAGTCATGGGTGGTTGGTTATTGGGTTAAAAGTAAAAATAATTGAGGTGTCATTTCTTAATTGGACAGTTGATCCTTCAAAGGCCTTGCAGAAAGAGAGATGGGGCTCCATTTTTAGTTTGTCAGAGTGCAGTGCTGCAGAACTCAGGATTTGTGAGAGTGTGACAGAGATAAGAACTGATAAACATCTGAGTCCCAACAAGAAACACCATCTCACACATTTAATCCTGATCTTGGCAGAAAAATAAGTTAAGACTCGACAGTTACAGACAGGGATACAAAACAAGTGGATTCAGAAATCCTTTTTTTCAACCCAGTGGGATCAGGAGGCAAAAGGCAAAACTTCCTCAGGTTCCTATGGAAAAAGGGAGTGTATCCAGATGTTCCTAAAAGAAAACCAGGAATGCACTGAAACAGGGCTAGGCCACATGACAGGAAAGAAATCCAGCTGGGAATAAACCTGGATTTTTCAAAGGAAGTCTATAAAGTCCATGGCTGAAAGTTGGGAGGGTGTGGTGGGGTAAAGGAACTCGACACTGACTGAATTTATTCTCCTTTTTCCTCCTGCACTTCCCAATCCTGGGTTAGAGAGATGGTCCTGACCCAGGTTACAGCCAGGTTTGGAATTCCTGTAATTCCTGTTAATCTGAGTTTATAGGATCTATTGGAATATGCAGGAAAAAATGGTGTAGATACTGATCTGTTTGTATGAAAATATTTCAAATTTTTCAATATTTCAGATACTGAATTATTGCAGTACTTCGTATTACGAATTTCTTTTTTTGCTTTAAATATTACAATTTAATATTCTCACAATGGAGAAAATAAAATAAATTATGGAATATTACAGGATAAAAAGGTATTAAAGCTTTCTCTTAATATTCAATTGTCAATGAAAAATTGTTTTAGAAGTTTGCAGAAATTATTTCATTTCTCTCCCCACCCCAAGTTTATGTGTCTTGACTTGAAACATTAATTGGAAATTAATGGGAAAAGTCAAAATTCCCAAGAATGTGAACTTTCTTCCAACAGAATACAGACATTTATTATTTCATACTTCAGGAAATGCTCTTTCCCAGTGTGTCTCAAGCTTGGAAAAAAGACTTTAATGTTTCTTCCTGATCACTTATTTTAGGGATATTTAATTTTATGTAAATTAGAGTTTTAGAAAATATTTTTTAATAAAAGACAAAATATTTATCAAAAAAAAGCCTCAATGAGATTTTTTTCTTGCTTGGAAACCCAAACTGACCAAATCCATAAGGTTTGACTTTAATAGGGTTAAAATAATAATAAAATAATTATAAATAACCATAAAATAATTATAAAATAATTTAGAAATACAAATAAAATTCTGTTATTAGCAAATCATGAAATAAAACAAAGACCCGTGTAAGCATTTTAAAGCACTTTTTAAAATGACCTAAGATAATACCCAGAAAATATAGGCATGGAAATCCAGTTCATGTTTATATCCAGTAAAAAACCTTACGGTGGGATTGATCCAGCAGAACACCCAGGAGATCATGGAATTTTCCAGATTTTGTCCCAGAATTTGTGGAAGAATTGACCCACTACAAATCCATCTAAAATTGACTTCCAGATTTCCATGTTCGTGCAGGGGAGCATTACCCCCACTGAGATCCAGGATTAATGTTGCTGTTTTCCAAGTCATTCTTTCCCTGTTTTCCAAGAGAAAATTTATCACGTTTCTTTCACTCACAGGGAAACTTTCCGAGAGCACAACAGGTGTTTTGCTGGAACGGGATAAGAGCGAAAACAAAGCCCTCGGCAAAGCTTTCCTCCCACCTGCCCCTCCATGGGCTTCTCCAAGATGTTGGGAAAACATGGAAATTCTCCAAAATCCCCCTGGTGAGGTCTGAGGTCATTCCATGCTTCAGCTGCTCACCCAAGGTGACCTCATAGCCAAGAGCGTGACCGTATTCCCGTTAAATTGATTAATAATGGAGCCATCAAAAGATTCCAGCGCTCCTGCCAGCAAGGAAGGCCTTGGAAGCACGGGTCAATTCCCCAAGGAATTTTCTTTACAAGTTCTTCATTCCCTGGGTTTTTGGAGATGGTTTTTTTTGGAGGAAAGGGAGGGTTTTTTTGGAGGAGCAGGAGCTTGATGAATCCACTTCCAACTGTCTGGAAAGGATCTGTTGGGAATGTGGGATGAGCTGGAGGAGTCATCCTGGGCTGTGTAACTTGGCATCTCTTTTTGGATGGATTTTGTGGTTCTGACTGAATTATTTGATTAAATTGATTAATTGATTGATAAATTGATTAATGGCAGAACAATCAAAGGGTCCCAGTGCTCCTGCCAGTCAGGAAGGCCTTGGAAGCACGGGTCAATTCCCCAAGGAATTTTCTTTACAAGTTCTTCATTCCCTGGGTTTTTGGAGATGTTTTTTTTTTTGGAGGAAAGGGAGGGTTTTTTTGGAGGAGCAGGAGCTTGATGAATCCACTTCCAACTGTCTGGAAAGGATCTGTTGGGAATGTGGGATGAGCTGGAGGAGTCATCCTGGGCTGTGTAACTTGGCATCTCTTTTTGGATGGATTTTGTGGTTCTGACTGAATTATTTGATTAAATTGATTAATTGATTGATAAATTGATTAATGGCAGAACAATCAAAGGGTCCCAGTGCTCCTGCCAGTCAGGAAGGCCTTGGAAGCATGGGTCAATTCCCCAAGGAATTTTCTTTACAAGTTCTTCGTTCCCTGGGTTTTTGGAGATGGTTTTTTTTTGGAGGAAAGGGAGGAGTTTTTTGGAGGAGCAGGAGCTTGATGAATCCATTTCCAACTGTCTGGAAAGGATGTGTTGGGAATGTGGGATGAGCTGGAGGAGTCATCCTGGGCTGTATAACTTGGCCTCTCTTTTCGGATGGATTTTGTGGTTCTATGTAAATTATTGGATTAAATTCATTAATGGATTGATAAATTGATTAATGGCAGAGCAATCAAAGGGTTCCAGTGCTCCTGCCAGCAAGGAAGGCCTTGGAAGCACAAGTTAATTCTCCAAGGATTGTTTTTCACATGTTCTTCATTCCCTGTGTTCCTGGAAATTGATTTTTTGGAGGAAAGGGCACAAGGAACAGGAAATTGATGAATCTACCTCCAAGTGTCTGGATCTGTGGAATCAGCTGGAGGAGTCTTCCTGGACTGTTTAACTCAGCCTCTCTTTCCAGGTGGTTTTCCTGGTTCTTACAGATAGCTAGGGAAAAAAATGGGGGAGGGAATTGGGATCGTTGAGATTCTTTTCCTTTGCTCTCCTCCATCTTTCAACTGAAACAAAAAAATGTTCAAGGAATAAAACTTAATGAATCCAAACTGCACAAATTCCAGGTGAGTCTTATGTAGAAGCCAGACACTTGTTCGGAGCAAGTAGTTATGACTGTGGCCAGGAGAAAATCACCAAAACTTAAAATTCCCTTAAAAGTTTCTCCTCAGTTTTCCAGGAACAATACTCCAAGTACCACAATTGTTCTTTTGAACAATTTCTTGGATTTCTGCCCATGAAGGATCTGGCGCAGGAGGTTAATTCATAGAATCCCAGGATGGTTTGGGTTGGAAGGGACATTCAAGCTCATCCAATCCCTTCCATGGGCAGGGACACCTCCCACTATCCCAGGGTAATCCAAGCCCCAATCCAACCTGGCCTTGGCACTGCCAGGGATCCAGGGGCAGCCACAGCTTCTCTGGGAATTCCATCCCAGCCCCTCCCACCCTCCCAGCCAAGAATTCCTTCCTAATATCCCCCCATCCCTGTCCTCTGGCAGTTTGAAGCCATTCCTCCCTATCCTTGTCCAAAGTCCTTCTCCAGTTTTCTTGTAGGTACAGAAAGGCCCCAGAGCCTTTTCCAGGCTGAACAATCCCAACTCTCCCAACTTTTTCCTTGTGTACTTCTCCCATGAAAACCTCTAAATACAAACGTGAAAACCTGGCTCTCCCTTAAATCCAATGGAGAAAAATTGATGGATCAATTCAGTTTTAAAACTCTGTTTTAATCACACATTAAATCCATTAAATTTATCTTCATTGACCAATTTTCCTTAACCAAGTCAATTGGCTTGGGTATTGTAATCTACAAATAATCAGATTAATCCCATCACTAATTAATTAGAAGATTTTAAAATGTCCTCACTAATTATCACAAAAATGACTAAAATAATTTAAATTTGACAAGTCCCATTCTTATTAGGCTTCAATTATGATTAAAACTCAAGCTGATGATTTTTTTTTCTTTGCTGTTTTTAGGGAATGTTTTCCTCTCTGTTTTAGGGAAATGGAGAAGCTTTGTTGCAGTTTTGTGGGGTTTTTTAGCAGCTAAAATAAAATATTTATATTTTAATTTGATTTCCAGTTTTGATCAAAAATGTTCTTTTTTTTTCTCTTTTATTTCCTATTGTTCTCCTTTCCCTTTTTACCATCAGAGAACTTTTGCTCTGCATTTAAATTTTCTTTTTGTTTGTGCCTTTTTTTTCTTTGTTTTTAATTATTTTAAGAGAGGAGATTGGAGGGACTGAAAAGAAACAACATTTCTCCAAGTTCCAAAATACTTACACAAATTTTTGCTTTTGGTGTTCTGAAGAACTTTTTAAGCCATGGATTATGAAATGTCTTCTGTCTTTGAAGTTATCTAAATGAAAATGAAATTTTATTGTTTATTACCAGAAAACAGTACCTGGACACCCAGTCCAAAATATAGAACAGAAAAAGGTCATGGAAATTCCTTTGGGAAATTTTATTTCCTAATAAGTTTTCTGCTGCTCTTTCAAGTGCATTTTTACATGCAGGTTAAGTTTTTTTTTCAGGCTGTGTTGTTTAAATAAAAATAGGTTTTCCATTCTAAATTAATATCTTCTCCATAAAAGCTTTATTTGTTATTCTCCTGTGGGTTTTTTTATCATTATTTTCCCTTCATAACTTTAGAGATGAAATAACCCCAGACTGACATCCTCCATCAACAAAAATCCAACCTTTTAAAGGAGCAGAAAAAATGAAATCCTTTTAAACGCTGACAAAATAGAATGGAAATATTGTAATATTTCCTTTTTGAAGGTAGAAAACTACTTTGAAGTGTCTGAAATTTCAGTGGGATGTGGAAGCATCTGGAGAAGTTCTTCCAATGCTTTGGGGCAAATCTGCTGAAAAAGATTGGAGTGTTGGGAGGTTTTATCACCGCTTTTTACGGGATTTAACCCTTCTTGCTCTACTGAGAAATCCCAGAATTCCAGGATGGGTTGAAAGTGACCAGAGTGGGACAGTTGGTGGCACCTCCCTGCTCCAGCAGGGCCATCCCAGAGCACAGAACACAGGATTACGTCCGGACAGTTCTGGAATATTCCCGGTGAGGGAGATCCCACAGCCTCTCTGGGCTCTGCTCAGGGCTGGGCAATGCCCAGGGCAGAAGTTCTGCCTCCTGCACCGGGGGAATTCCTGGGATCGGTCCCTGCCCATTCCTCTGGTGCCATCGCTGGGCCCCAGAGTAGAGCCTGGGACTGCTGTGACCTCCCTGCACACAGGGACACCCAGGGACACACAGGGACAGACAGGGACACCCAGGGACACAGGACACATGGGGACACACGGGGACAGACAGGGACACCCAGGGACAGACAGGGACATACAGAGACACCCAGAGATACCCAGAGACACTCAGGGACACCCAGGGGCAGATAGAGCCATACAGTGAACACTCAGGGACACTCACAGACACCCAGGGACACATGGGGACATCCAGGGACACCCAGGGACACTCAGGGACAGAAAGGGACAACCAAGGACAGACAGGGACACATGGGGACACCCAGGGACACATGGGGATTCTCAGTGAACACCCAGGGGACACCCAGAGACAGACAGGGACACTCAGGGACACACAGGGACACCCAGGGATACCCAGAGATACCCAGGGACACCCAGGGCTGGTTCTCCTCTCAGCTGGGGCTCCTCTCCAGGCTGAGCAGTCCCAGCTCCCTCAGCCTTTTCTGGGCACTGAGATGCTGCAGGCCCTTGCTCAGCAGCTCTGTGTCCCTCCTGCGCTGAGGAGCCCAGAGCTGGACACGGCACTGTGACCTCAAAACGTTGGGAATTTCCATCTTCAAGCTGGTGCCTGACTTTTGTCCCATCCAGTGACAGATTTGCTCGGGACAGACCTGCAGGGCCTGGGCCTGTGGCCATGATTTGCCAAGGCGGGCACTGCCTGGTTTCCCAGGCATGCCAAAGAATCCATATGTGCTTCCTAGAAGTCTTTCCATCTGGAATTTGAATCGAGGCCGATTGGAACACGAACCAAGCAGAACCTGCTGTTAATTA
This sequence comes from Passer domesticus, assembly GCF_036417665.1. NCBI lineage: Eukaryota > Metazoa > Chordata > Aves > Passeriformes > Passeridae > Passer > Passer domesticus. The sequence continues at coordinate 1,102,279 of NC_087474.1, forward strand.
GGGCTGCCAGAGCTCTTGCCTGCCTTTAATGTTGGGTATTTTTGACGTGATCCATTGGAACAGATGCTGGTGGTTGCTGTGCTTTGCACCACGCCAAGTCTCGGATGCTTTCCAAGGTTCCTTCCAGCACCATGGGGATCAGGGGGTCACCTTTATTCCTGTTGAATGGTTAATAGCCATTTGTGATTCCTCTTATCAGATGGGGAGGCTGATAAGGGGCTGTGAGCAGAAAAAAAGCTGGTTTTCATCGCTGGGGTTGTTTCACAAATGTGTTGCAACAGAAGTTTGAGGCCTTCGACATCCAAACCCCAAAGCATTTCGCACTCCTAACTTCTTCCTCCTGCCTCTCATCTCCTCCAGGAACAGAAGGAGGTAATTTCCAAGGTCAGCATGTCCCCTTTTATTCAGATGCTTCTTTGAAAGAGAAAGAAGGGAAGAGACACATTCATCTTGACCTGTGAATTCCAAGCTTAAAAGGACTCTGTTGAATAACCCTGCCCTCATTTGAAAGGCTCATTGCTAACATACCTCGAGAACAGCCAGATCTGATAGGGAATATCACTCAGAATTCTTTCATGTAGCTCATTTCCTAATCTCTGTGCTCCATCACTGGAAGGTTAATAGGAAAAACAACAAATGGGAATATTGCTGCAATCAGGCAAAAATCCCAACGCTGTTTACATGGTTACACAGCTTTCATGTGCAGACAGCAAACAGATGGCTCCCTGAGCAGAAAGACACCTAAATTCAGATTTTTTTTTCCCTCAGTGGGATATAATTCCCTCTTCTACCTGGTTCAGCAGTGCCTGGAGGCCAGCACTGGGATGAGGGATGTGTCACTAAAGGTGCTACAGGGATTCATGGCAAGAAGCCCCAGAAAATTAATTATTGAAATGAGTTGTGATGTCCCCGTTTGAACAGGACCAAGTGCAAAGTGCATTACGGATAACCCCGGGATCAATCTAGGCTGGGGATTAAGGGATTGAGAGCAGCCTTGGGAGAAGGACCTGAGGGTGCTGCTGGGTCAGAGCTGGACATTCCCTGACCATGTGCACTGGGATCAGAAATCCAATGTATCCCGTGCTGATACCCCAGCCTGGGCAGCAGGGAATGGGGGAATCCTGCCCCTGTGCTCAGGTGAGGCCCCACCTGCAGAGCTGCCCCAGCCCTGGATCCAGCACGGGAAGGAGCTGGAGCTGCTGCAGAGAGCCCAGAGGAGGCACCAGGGTGATCCCAGGGATGGAGCAGCTCTGCTGGGAGGGAAGGCTGGGAGCGCTGGGAATGTTCAGCTGGAGAGGAGAAGCTTTGGGGTGAGCTCATTGTGACCTTCCAGGACCCGAAGCAGCTGCAGGAAATGTGGAAAGACAATTTCCAAAGAATGGAGGGACAGGACACAGGGAATGGCTTCAAACTGCCACAGGGCAGGGATGGAGGGGATATTGGGAAAGAATTCCTGGCTCTGTGGGTGCCCTGGCACAGGGTGCCCAGAGCAATTGTGGCTGCCCCTGGATCCCTGGAAGTGTCCAAGGCCAGGCTGGACAGGGCTTGGATCACCCTGGGATGGTGGAAGGGGTTCTCCAGAGGGACTGCAGCCACCCTGGAATGGGACTGGTGCCACCACCCTGACCCACAGGGTTTCAGGTCCTGTTCTGACTCTGTCAGGGTTGTTTTGTATTACTGCATTTTTTTTTTAAATTTTTATTTTTTCCCTAATAAAGACCTGTTATTCCTACTCCCATATCTTTGCCTGAGAGCCCCTTAATTTCAAAATTACAACAATTTGGAGGGAGGGGGTTTACATTTTCCATTTCAAGGAAGGCTCCTGCCTTCCTTAGCAGACACCTGTCTGTTCAAACCGAGACAGGGAGACAAAGGGCAAAGCAAATCAAAGCTCCTCATGCCTCACGCTGAAGGTGAGAATGCAAGACCTGGATAAAGGCCAAAGGGGAGGAAATTCCAAGAGAGTGGGATGGGGAAACCCTCGACAGAGAAAATGCTGAGTTACTGCTGCTCACCATATCTCAGGACAAAGGGAAGGATTTTTTTTTCCTGATTCTTTCTACTCTTGCTGAGGTTCGGCATTTCTAGCTGACTCGGGATGAAGTTGATTTTTTACGGCCTCACAGCTGCTGGGAGGTTTGAAACAAGACTAAAGTGGGTATAAAATATCCCCAGTGACAGATCTGGGTGAGCACTTTGCCAGGGTATCAATAACAGCATCAAATTATACTCAGAAATGGGAAAGATCTCATCCAACCCCTGTTGAAATCAGAGGAAAAGACTTTCTTGGACTTTGGAGTGGTTCGGTCAGGCCTCAGGCACGGCAATTAAAGCAGACATTGGACAGATTTTGCTGCAGGAATCACCAGAGGGAATTATTAATGCATTGACAGCACCACCCCACATGTGTAACCAAAAACCAGCACAAAACCCCTTAAATATTTGCTCATCTCCATCACTTGGACCAATCTGGAAAGTCTTAGGTTTAAACAGATTTTGAACCATGAAGTTTTCCTCATGTAAATTCATTTCAATATGAGGAGAAAAAACTGGGAACAACAGGAGTTGTTTTTACCAATTTTGGTTTTATATGTTTGTTTTATCAGTAATTTTGGTCTGATTTCTCCCCATGCTGCAGGATGATGGAGCAGAATCCAGTCCCTGGAGCATGGAGGCAGCCAGGCAGTCCTGACTCCCTCAAAGCTTTGGCTATGGATGGTATTTTTTTTTTGTTGCTCTCAAAATTCCCTGAAATAACTTTAATTTTCAATACATGCCAGGGCACTGAGGTTGAAAAGAAGGAGATGAATTGTGGGAAGCTTTAGTCAGGGTTAAGGGTTTAACTTGGACTTTTGAATGGCAATTCTAAAATATGAGAAAATCTCCTTTTTTCCCCTTTTTTAGATTTTTTCTTGCTTGAGTAAATCAGAACCATTCAGGTAATTGGTGCCATTCACTTCTATATTGAGATATATAAAGATACAAACAGATATAAACAGATGTAAACAGATATATTCAGATCCACACCCACACGTGCCTGGGTGAAATCTCACACCAACATTTTCCGTCTCAAATAAAGCACACTTTCCTCATCTCTTTTCTGTGTGGTTTTCTGTATTTATATCAGCATTAAATGTAATTTATTACATTTGCAGCCTTGACAGTGTGAATACATTGCCATTTATTAGGCATTGGCAAGGCATTAAAACATGTGGTTCCTAAGAAACATGGGATTTTTCTGGAGCTTTTGTTCTGGTAGATGGAATTACTTCGGGAAAATCTCCAGAGAGAAACCTCTGGCTCGACAACTTCCAGCCACATTCCTGCAAGAGCCCTTGGCATCAGCAGCAGGGGAAGTTTGGGGGTTGCTCTTTTCCTACATCCAAGGGACAGCCGGGAATGAGAGGGAGGGAAACACAGGAAAAAACTGGGACAGAGCTGGGATCTTATCACGCACTGCCTGAATTTTGTAGAATCCCAAGACCATTAAGGTTGGAAAGAACCTCCAAGATCATCAGTCCAACCTTTAACTGAACACTCCCATGCCCACTAAACCAATTTGTGGTGAATGGCCAATTTGTTCATTTTTTTAACACCCATCTTGAGTTAACATAATCCGTGGGCAATTTATCCCCAAAATTCCCTCCCAGCTGGAGCCTGACTGATGGGAAGGATCCCAGCATGTGACAGCTCCCAGCAGAGGTCAAATGTGGGAGGAAGGAAATCTGGATTTGCTACATCTGTACCAGGAGCAGCTCCAGTCCTCTGAAACAAAATTTTAATCTCCAAACCATGGGAAAGTTTTTGTTGGATGTCTGTCAGTCTCTTGTCCAACCAGCTCATTCCTTTGGATGAATGATGGAAAAACTTGAACAAAACCTGTTCAATCCTGAAAATGCCCAAGGATGGAGATTCTGCTGCTGTGGAATTCTAGGAAGGACACTTGGGAAGGACAAAAATCCTGTCCCAAAGTTGGTAACATTCAGTATGAGAACTTCCAAGTGGCAACAGGTCACAATGAAGAAAAAAACCAACCTTAAAAGCAGATTAGCATTGAATCAATGTCAAATAAAATACTTCCGGTCAGCCCAGTGGATCCAAGTGAAACAATCCTGTTTCAAGGAATGCTGAAATATTTCATTTTTCCCCCAAAAAAATGCTGAAGGAAAACATTTTGACAGATGCATTTCCATTTAGTGAAAGAAGGAAGAATTAATCTTCTCATCCTAATTTATAATGAAAGCACATGGTGCAATTCCCCCCCAGAATCCAAAAATCCTAAAGTTCTGTGTAAGGAATGAGGGAAGTAGATGAGTAAAGTAGGTCATAACAGATCTTCTGGAATCTGGGAATCTGGAAATGTATTCCATAGTTTTGCACATTTAAATGTGCACACAGTGGCACAAAAATAAACATCTTAGTACCTAAAATGTTGTGACGGAATTTGATGGATAACATTGACTTAAAAAATCCCAACAACGAAGTCAAATCCACACTTCCTTTCCCAAAGATAGCAATTTTAAATGATGGCAAAACCAGAAGAAAATTCTTCCTTAAAGCTCATAAATCCATCCATGGATTGTTCTCTTACTTTAGCTCTGCTGGAATTCCCTGCTGCATCCTGGGAATCCATACCTTCACCTTCATCAGTCTGATTTCTGCCATATTTGCAAGGTCCTGGATGTGATATTTCCTGATGTTGATATTTCCTGCCATTGTTTGCTGGTTTTTGTCCCTTTGGAGCAGAACAACCCTAAAATTCTGGCCTAAAATTCCCTGGGAGCTGTGGAAATCTATGGAGGATTTATGAGAAAATTGATCTACATGAGTCAGAGCCTTCTTTTAACAGCAATTAAATTCCTTGGTGGATGGACAAACCCACAGAATTCCTAGACCTCTCCTGAGGAACTGGGGATCTCCCGCCATTTTTTGACTCATTATCTTTAAATTCATTTGGAAAAACTGCCAAAAATGAGAACTTATGGGGCAACAATCACTCAGAAAAAGTTGAAATCTAAGTGTGGAACAAGCAATATCCTCTTGGTTTCCTTCCTCACCAGGAACTGTAAAAAAGTGCTTCAAGACAGGTTTGAGGGACAAACCAGAGCATCCTCTGGCTGAAAATAGTTGGATTTTAGACTTTTTTTTTTCAGGTGAGTCTTACTTGAGTAACCCAGAACCATTAAAGTAATTGGTATCATTCGCTTCTATATTGTGATATATAAAGATATATTCAGATATATGCAGATATAAACAGATATATTCAGATACATACCCACATGTCCCCTGGTGTGGCCAGCATGCTTCTGCCAGACTAAACTGAGGGCTGTGTAGAAAAAAATAGACAAGAAAATTGGTTCTGGTTATGAGGCGTCCATAGAGCATCTAGGGCTTGGCTTCCTGCTCCTCAGATCCAACAGGGAATTCCCAGAGGTGAAGAAGGAACTGAGATGGGAGTGGTTGATCTGCCTCAATGATGCCTTGAGAAGGCTGACCTAGAACAGAGGCTGGACAGAGCTAAAGAATAAAGCAGGGATTTATTCAAAGGATCTCCTCCATGGATCCACCTTGGGCAGCACCAGAGCCCAGCCAGGGCTGCACCCAAGATGAACCCAAATGGCCCCAAAATGCACGAGCGCTGCCGGGGTCTCTCCCTGCGATCAGCTCTGCTCCATGTGCACATTGCAGTTCAGTGTCCAATCCCAGCTGCAGCCCCTGCAGTCCCATCCTTGTTTTTCTCTCTGCAGCCCACGGGGTTTGTGCTCTTGGGCTGAGATTTGGATCCTTTGTCCTTGGTGCCCAGCTGGAGCAGGAATTGTTTTGTCTCCCTGCTCTGTGCAGAGAGCTCACCATGCCCTGATGTGAAGCTCAGACCCACACACTAAAGCAGCACAGAATGTGAAAATATAAAAGCTAAAACCTGAGGCATCACCATCTCTAGGAGGCTCTTTAGATTAAGAGCCTCCTAGAGAAAGAGAGGGTGGAACAGAGGGCTGGAGCACGTCTCCCATGAGGAAAGGCTGAGACAGTTGGGATAGTTCAGTCTGGAGAAGGATCTGGGGATTTCTTATTGCAGCCTTTCAATCCTTTAAGGAAGATGGGGACAGACTTTTTAACCAGGGCCTGCTCTGACAGGACAAGGGGTGATGGTTTTTAATTAAGGGAGGGTTGTCTCAGAATAGTGATAAGAATAATGTTTTGTGACAACGGTGGAGAAACACTGGCACAGGTTGCCCAGACGGGTGGTAGATGTCTCATCCTTGGAAATATTCAAGGCCTGCTTGGAGAGGGCTTGCAGCAACCTGATCCAGTTGCTCATTGCAGGGATAGGGCAGCCCCACCTTCTCTGTGCCAGGGCCTCACCACCCTCACAGGGAAAAATTCCTTCCTAAAATCCAGTCTAAACATGATCTCTGCCAGCTTAAAGCCATCCCATTGTGCTGTCACTCCAGTTTCAGTCCTCTCCAACTTCTCTGTAGGTCCTGGAAGGTCTGAGATCTCCACACAATCTTTTCTTCTCCAAGTTGAACAGCCCCAGCTCCCCCAGGATGGTTCCATAGGGAAGGTTCTCCACTCCATGGCCTCCTCTGGACTTGCTCCAGCAGTTCCACATCCTTTTCATGTCACAGGCACCAGAACTGTCCAAAATATTCCAGGATTTGGCTGGTCAGGGACAATAGGGATTTCACAAGCACAGAACCCAGTGTGTCTCCTGTTTTAGCAGTGCCTGTAGGTCACCAGGCCTCGTTCCTGGGCCTTCCAGGAAAAAGGGATAAGCAGAAGGCACACAACAATTGCTGGAAACAGAAGGAAAAGTCCTCCCCTCTGGGCTGTCTTGTTTGAGGAATGATGTTTTTATCCAGTGATGTTCACTAGGAGGGGCCTAAGATCACAATCCAATAAATTTAAGGAATTAAACACTCAAGCCTGAAAGAACTCGCCCTCAGGCAGAGTTATAAAACAAAGCCTACACACACACACACACACACACACACACACACACACACACACACACACACACACATAGAAGCTTTATTTTTTATTTTCCAGGATAAAGAGCCAGTCATGGAGCCGTGTCTCCAGCTGCCGTGGTTCCAGAGGGAAGAGCCAAAAAGGCCTGGAAAGCAGATTTATCTCGTGTTACTGACGGTGGGTTGGCCTGGCTGAAGGAAGCTTTAGTTCCCCATTAGCACAAGGGATGGCTGCAGGAATGTGGCCTCCCTCTGTGCTGCTCTGACTGTTTTCCATGGGAAAACTGAGGGAAAGGTATTCCACTCCCGTGGTGGTCGTTGTTTCAGCTCAGATCAGGTACAGCAGGTACAGCCCGGATGTGGAAACGCTGCACCAGGGCTTTACCAGGCATCCATTCCTCTGGCTCTGCTCACAATTCCTTACAAAACATTTTGGAACTCTGGACAGGTCATTTTGGGCTCTTCAGGCATCTTGCAGAGCTCTGGAGAGGTGAGATGTTCTTATGTAAATCTTATCACCTACCTGGTTTGATGGGTATCCACATAGCCATGGAACATCTGAGCGGGTCCCATTCATCCATGGCCCTCTTCTTAGAAATTGCTTTAATTTTATGAAATAAAAAAGCAAAATAATCTGAATTTTGAATGAATTTTGGCTTTGGAGAAGCGCAATCTGTTGTTCAGAACAGACAAAGCTGTTTCTAGTTAAAAGTGGAAATGTTTTCCTGCGAGTGTCTTCTCCAAAGTCTCTCATTTGATTTTAATTTTGAACAGAAATAAAAACAAGTTCAGGGGCTGTTGTAGGTCTGGTCATGTGAGAATCAATGACAATGAGGTGCTTGAATTCAGCATAAAATGAGGGTAGGGTGAAGTGGATTGGCTCCAAGCAAAATCCATTAGCACTGTAACCTGTTTGGGACCATTGCCAGCAGGATTCTGCATGGAATTCTCCAAGAAAACCCAAAGCACGGAGGGGTCACATCCCTGGGCTTCTGACAAGAAATAGGTTTGGGGGAAATCCTAAAATGCACTTGATTTAATATAAAGCTGGCTCCATCCCATTTGGAACAGGAAAAAATCCCAAGTACGTGGGTGATTGCTCCGTGTGCTGCTCAAAGCCCTGGTATTCAGGGATACTCTGGAAAAAGGCAGAGATTGATCAAAAACAAGCAGGCAGAGCCAAACAATGCTTGTTAAGGGACATGAGGAAAGGAAAAATCAGAATTGTTATTGCTGGCAAGAGGCTTAATCAGGCCTGAGTGATGAAACAGATGAAGTTGGGTTTCCTAGAGCACAAGATGTCCCTCAAGGTTAAATTCTGGTGTGTCTACTAAGGTTTGGATTCAAGGAAAGCTGAAAATAGGGATTTTTTATGATCTCCTGACTCTGTACACCACTAAGTGCTTAATATGGGCAAATACAAGTTTTATTTTGGTGCAAGACTGACAGATTCTCTTTCCCAACCACACTTTTCCTTCACAACTGTGGAAAACTGGAAGTTAAACTGTTAAACTTGACAGTAGTTGAACAAAGGATTCAAAAATATTGCAAGAAGAAGAATTCATAATCACTGTAGACTGCATGGACTTGGCAAAATTCATACAAATTCCTCAAGATTCCTTGGATAACATTTCTGTAATTATGAAGTCCTGTAGTTCCAGCTTTATGCCATCCATTCTTCCTTGCAAAAGGGGATTGTTATTCAAAAGCTCTTTCTTGCACAGGGGAATTTAATTTCAAAACTTTTCCTTGCACAGGGGATTTTGTTTCCAAAACTCTTCCTTGCACAGGGGATTTTGATTCCAAAATCTTTCCTTGCCCACCTGGCAACAAGAAGCCAAAACAGCCTATATCCATGAGGTTGGAGAAGTCTGTTACTTCCCCAGGAAAATCATCCCAGGGATGTTTGGCAGGTTTGATTCTACCAGACAGCACCAGGAGTGCTCAGGCTGAGCTGAGAATTGGCACTGGGATAATTCCTTCATCCTAAGAATTCTTCCAACATTTGCCTTGTGGTGTGGTCACGGTAGCAGAGCTCAGGGGTCTCCTGAGGGTTCTCCAGCAGTTCCTTGAACGAGGCCAGCACTGACAAATCCGACTGTAAACCATTCCTACACTCCATATATCCTTTTAAAGACAAACACACATCATCAAAAATGCTCCAGCCTCTGCAAAGGAGCTCTGGAGCAGGTGCAAGATCTTCATCTGGAATAACAATCCCAGGGAAAGGCTTTAGCACAGGAATATTTTCCACAAGCAGATTCCCATTTCCTGATGCAGCTTGCTGGACATGGGATTTGACAGCTGAGTTTTGCAGGGGCACTTCCCCCATAAAGCACCTCTGTGCTTTGAAAGGTTTCTTGGCAGAATTTGTATTCCAGATGTGACTTCAGGTACTTAGACCCAGACCAGGCTGGGCTATGGTGCTGAGAAACATCTGCACAAGGAGTTTTGATGAGGAAAAAGTGCTTCCAGCTCCAGGATTAATGTTTTATCCTGTCTTATCCTGTGCTCTGACTCTTTCATGTTAATAACCATTTTAATGTGCCTTTCTGGTGGAATAACCAGGCCATTAAGGGATGAAAGGATTTAGAGTTATTATCATTAGCCTGGAACTCTGGCAGAAGGAAAGATGAGACTTTCTTTGACGGTATTTTGGAGCTGATTGAAATTCAGAGTGTTCCTGGGAATTGCTGCCTTGGAGATTCCCTGTCCTGTCTAGATTTTGGTGCTTTAATGCAGGATCAAATATTCCTTACACCTCTCAGAAGGCAGTTACAGGATAAACAGAAGCTGGCACTGATGGCCAGGCTGGAGCTACACCCAGAATATACCCCAGAGGATGCAAAAAAGATTAAACAGCACTTTAAATTGGTCCTGAAGGAGTCCCAGTTTGGTCACCTTGAAGTTTGACTCCAGGGCATAAATGCAGATGGACAGTCCAGCAAATTCTGGGATCCCTCTCATGGTTTGAGACATTTTTTCCATCAATACTTCCCTGCACAGGTAAAATTTGCAATTGTGTTAAAATAGTTCCTTCTTGAATGAAGACACAAGAAAACAAATTGCATCAAAATATTTGGGAATTATTTGTTCATCAGTTCACAAGCCATTCCCAGTTTCTTCTGCAAGTGTGCTGAGGTGGCAGATTTTAAGGAAGACTCCAGAGCTCAGGAGCAGGAAAAAGACAGTGAAATTCTCTGTGCTGGTTCTCCACCTCTTCTGGTTTATGGTTCTCTCTAGGTTTCTAAATGGACTAAACTTCCCTCATTCTTTGGTGGACCTAAAAATATTTTTGAGGCTTTTTCTATTTGTTCCTTGAGTTTTCCAGATCAGAGCCCATCACAGGTCAACAATCCCAGCTTTGGAGAGGTTAAAAGATTCCTCTTGACTTTGATCCAAAGCTTTTTGTATCAAAGTCAAGAGGAACTGATTCCTTCTCTGATTCAGGGAGGGCTTTGGATCAGCCCTCAGCGGCTCTGTAGCTGTCACCATTCCACATCCCCACTTTCCCTCTTCTCTCCTCTTTGTTTTTCCCTCTTTCCATCCTGGCAGATGTTTTCCAGGATCTTGCTTCATTGAGAGCCAGAGCCAACCTCTGCTGGTCCTGCACTGATGAATTCCAGTGGGGGTGGCACCTATGGACACTCCCCAGTGGAGAAGAAAGCCTCTTCCTCCTCACTCTCTTGCTTCCTCTGTGTTTTGGGTTGGAAATGCAGGATGTGCCTGGGGTTGTGTATTCGATTTCCCATCTGTCAGAGGTGGGGCATTTATTCTCTGTTCATGGGGCAGTTTTCTTTCTCTCTCCCACAGCCAATCCTCCCTCCAGGAGATCTCTGCTGTCCATGGCCACTGAGTGTCCCTGCAGGGCTGATCAAATTCCAGCATCCCATGGGGAGATGCTCCGCCCAGGGCAGGAGCCAAGCATTCCTACCTAAATACAATCTGAGCCTGGAACAGCACAGCAGCCTTTGCCCACTGCATTCCCAGAGGAGCAGCTTTCTCCTGCCCTGCATTCCCAGAGGAAGAGCAGGCCCATGTCCAGCAGCCCTGGAGCTGCAGAGGAAAACTGCAGCCTTGTGCAGGATCCCTGCTCCAGCAGAAGCACAGCTGGCACTGCAGGAGGGCTGAGCCCCCATGGGATGGGACTGTGCCACCACCCTGACCCACAGGGGCTCAGCTCCTCCTCTGACTCTGGCAGTGGTTTGTTTTCTTTTTTTGTACTATTGCATTTGTATTTTTAATTTTCCTAGTAAAGAACTGTTATTCCTATTCCCGTATCTTCTCCTGAGAGCCCCTTAATTTCAAAATTATAATAATTCGGAGGGAGGGGGTTTGCATTTTCCATTTCGAGGGAGGCTTCTGCCTTCCTTAGTAGACACCTGTCTGTTCAAACCAAGACACCCTGGGTCCCAACCCCATAAATACCAAAAGAGAAACCAGACAAACCCTAAAGCAGGAAGAGAGAAACTCTGTTTTATCCATATCAGATTATCTCAGTGAACCTCCCTGGCAATGAAATGAAGGATGTGCTCTTTTTGGGTGGGCACCTCCTTTGGGTGCCTCGTTACTCTTCCTACTTATTAATTCCTTAATTAGAGCTCATTTGGCAGTGATTTTGCCTCTCAGCTACCCATGTTCTGTTTCTGGGTGGGATTTCTTAGCCTGATCCCAAGGATCTGAGCTACTCCAGGTCTTCTGGGACCATTAAATGTGCTGTGAAAGAACAATTCTGGATACACCAATAAAATCATGGGTATATTACTCAAGCTATGTATTTATTGCTCAAGCTATTACAATAACTTTCCACCAGCATTTTATATCTTATTTCTTATCCATGTCCCCTCCACCCAAGACTGAACAGTTTTCTTGAAGGGAATTTTTATTTCAAAATTAAATCCTCTATTTCAGTAAAGTAACTCAATTTTTTTTCCTCAATTCTTCCTTGTTTTTCACTTCAATTTTCCTCACAGACAAACTCCAAGAAATTTTCTAAGCACCACTTGCCTCTGGCTGGTCACTTGAAAGGGAACCTGGAAAATTGCAAAATTAAAAGTTGATCTTTGAAAAAAAAAATGTATTTATTGAAGCATCCAAATTCTTTTATCTCAAAAGATTTGCATTTTGTTTGCACATTTTTTAGGGTTTTAACAGAGGAATCCCTATGTATCTGATCCAGTGGAGTGGATTTATTCTTCCTGTAGGATAGCCATGATCTGCTTTTCATTTTGTTAAAGATCCAATGTTTTACCTCAGTCTGGGAAAGATATTTCTGGAATCATCCCTCCTGATCTCAGTTTATCTTTCGTGGTGCAATGTACTGGTGCTTTCCAATATTTCAGGATAAGGCATGATCAGAACAGCAGAGAGAGCTTCACCACAGGCCCTCCCTCACCTCTGAGTCACAGCTAGAACTGAAAAAAGCCAAAATACCAAAGGAATACAAAGGAAATTTGGGATAAAAATACTGGGCCCCCAGCCCAGGACAACTTAACCCAGTTCTACAAACCAGGATTAAATTCCATATCCAGTCACAAACTCATTTCTCTAGACCAGGATTAAATCCCATATCCAGTCACAAACTCTCTTCTCTAGGCCAGGATTAAATTCCATATCCAGTCACAAACTCTCTTCTCTAGGCCAGAATTAAATCCCATATCCAGTCACAAACTCTCTTCTCTAGGCCAGGATTAAATCCCATATCCAGTCACAAACTCATTTCTCTAGACCAGGATTAAATCCCACATTCAGTCACAAACTCATTTCTCTAGGCCAGGATTAAATCCCACATTCAGTCACAAACTCATTTCTCTAGGCCAGGATTAAATCCCACATTCAGTCACAAACTCATTTCTCTAGGCCAGGATTAAATCCCATATCCATTCACTGTTTATATCTGATTGATGCTAAGCAGGAACAGTAGTTTAAATTCTGTGATAAAAAGTTCAATTTTTTCACTTAAAAATGCAGTTAAATAAATTTCTATAGGTTTTCGGGTTTTTTGTTGTATGAACATTATTTTTGTCAGGGTTTAAAGGGTTTAAATAATCATAGAATCATGGAATGGGTTTGGTTGGAAGGCATCTTATGGATCATCCAGTTTCACCCCCTTCCACCATGCCAGGCTGCTCTAAGTGTCCATCCTGGCCTTCGACACTTCCAGGGATCCAGGGGCAGCCACAACTTCTCTGGGCAACCTTTTAAAAATTGCATTTAAACCCTTAATAAAAAAGATTTAATAATTTCATTTTTTAATTTAATTTCTTCCCTTTTTTATTACAAGAGGGTTAAAAAAGGCAATAAATTTTAAAATACCCCCAACTTCACACCAAAACAATTTACTTTTTGTACTTTCATATATTTAAAAATCTGAAAGAAGTAAATTTCTTATTAGTTTAAAAGTGTTAATTTGTGGGAGGCCTCTGTCAGAACAGGTCCACTGCTCTCAAAGAGTCTCAGGCACTTTCTCTTGAGAGAATCTTTCTGTGATTTCCGTGGATTTTAGCTCAAACCTTATGGATTGCACCCTGTTGGAATCCTAGAAAGAATCCGATGGACTTTGATGGATCACAACTTCCATGAATGACAAAACCTCTTCCAGATGAAAATTTCACCTCAGCTCTGCCCGAGTATCCAAACTGGGAAAACTGCTGGAATGTTACTTGAGGGAAATCAAGTAAGAAAAGAAATTAGCAAGCCTCAGTCCAAATTAAAATTCCCTTTGGAAAACAACAAATAAACTTTGCCATCTGGGACTGTCTCGTTTTCCACAACATTTTTATTAAAAGCAGCCGGGTGCTTCCCCTGCCTTGGACTGGTTTAAGGAAGGAGAAGATGTTTATTCAAGGAGAAGATGTTTATTTAAGGTTCCTAATTTGTTTAGAGCAGGCAAATGAAATCCCTGGTTGTGCTTGAGTTCTGAGCTCCTTTAAAGAATTGCTCTGTTTAAAGGAGTTTTTGACGTGGATCCATCCAAGTGTGTCCCAAAATGGGAATCATATGCCCGGAAAAACCAGAGCTTGGCACTTCCCCACACTGGGCTGAAACTCTCCAAACTAAAAGAAAAATGGGGGGTGGGAGTAAAAGAGATTTTGCAGTGTTTTCAAATTTTTTCACTTGGTTGGCTATTAATGCCATAAAAAAACACCAATTAGCTGATATATGTGTTAATCACAGGTGTTAATCATTTTTAGCCACTTGAAGGATCAGAAGAGGAAACCAACTGTTAATTTTAGGTAAGAGAGGCCAAGGAAAACCTGTAAAAAGCAAAGAATTGGCCAAAGTCACTAGTGTCACTTCTATTCCTAGAGAAAAGCAGGAATAATTCCTTGGCTTTTCCCCCAAATAGCTGCAGGCACCAGGGTCCAGCTGTGGACATTCCTGAAAATTCCCAACATCATCCCTGCTCCTTATGGTGTTTCCCTTGATGCCTTGTGCAGGCTGACCTGGAGCAGAGGCTGCACAGAGCTAAAGAATAAATTAGGGATTTATTCAAAGGATCTCCTCCATGGATCCACCTTGGGCAGCACCAGAGCCCAGCCAGGGCTGCACCCAAGATGAACCCAAATGGTCCCAAAATGCACGAGCGCTGCCGGGGTCTCTCCCTGGGCTCAGCTCTGCTCCATGTGCACATTGCAGTTCAGTGTCCAATCCCAGCTGCAGCCCCTGCAGTCCCATCCTGCTTGTTTTTCTCTCTGCAGCCCACGGGGTTTGTGCTCTTGGGGCTGAGATTTGGGATCATTTGTCCTTGGTGCCCAGCTGGAGCAGGAATTGTTTTGTCTCCCTGCTTTGTGCAGAGAGCTCACCATGCCCTGATGTGAAGCTCAGACCCACACACTAAAGCAGCACAGAATCTGAAAATATAAAAGCTAAAACCTGAGGCATCACCATGGCTCAGTCTGTGCTCTGTGGGATTTACAGTTTCCCAGATCCCTGAGCCAGGTGCTCTGGTGGGATCCATCCCCCTGGGATTGATTTGGGGAGCACAGCAACAATCCTGATGGATTCACCACTCCACTCTGAGGAAATGCTGGAATGACCCAAATTAACAAGGATGCACGGAGAAACATGGTCCTTGATAAAGAATTCTAATCAGCTGCTAAATGTGCAGAATTCCCAGCGATGGAATAACTCTCCTGTGGGATCCATCTTCCGCCTCTAGAATGATTCCTTCTTCAACTTCTCCTGTCAACTTTCCTTTCTACATCTGACCAGCCTCATGATTTAGCTGCTCTTAAAATTTTTTTTCCAAGTTCTGTCACCACCCTAAATGACTATTCCATGGGGATTTCCTGTCATCCCTGCTTCCCAAGAAAGCAGCAAGTTTCCTACAGGTTTCTCATGGGAATATTCTGTGCTTTAAATAACTTTTTTTGGTGAAGCTCCTCCCTTCCTCATCCATTTCTTTTTATTCAACTAATTTGAATCATCCCTAAGTTTTCCAAGATTTTATAGACCAGATTCCTCTAAACATCCAGTTCTCAGTTACATAAGTGGAAAGTTAAAATATCCCAGGAATATGAGTGGTCTTATATCAGATTTTCTCTGGATGTGACGGTGGGTTTTGGTTTCAGCAGTTCTCAATTTTATTGCTTTATTTTGCAGTGAAGTTTTTTAAGCAGATTTTTTTCCCTTTTAACCTCATTTATTCCTTTTCTCTTCTAAGTATTTCCTTGTCATTTGGCTTAAATTTCATCAAATTAATTTAGAAAAAAATAAAGCCATTTCTTAGTTCTTAGAGCTGAAGACAACCTCTTTTATTTTTCCAAAATGCGGATAAAGCATTTTCATCAACTATTTTCCTTCATGCTTTATGCATTTTTGGTCAAAAATCAAAAAACTATTGTATTTATTATAAGCCCATCACCCTCATTCAGAGTTCAAAGGCAAATCAATATGAGAAATCAATATGATTTTCTAAGTAGTGACCCCAAAACTTGGCAAATATTTTCTCCCACACCTTCTGTGTCTTCAGTGTTATAACAGAAGAGATCTTTGTTCTTCCCCATTCCCAATCTCTCCCTTAATTCTTTATTTTATTATTCCGTAATCCAAGACTAAAGGAGAAGTCGTTAGTTTATTGTTTTGGGAATTTTTTTTGGCTTGTGCAGTAACTTCCTTGAGCAGCCATCTCCCTTTCCCCAAATATCTTTTTCTTCCTTTCCTTTCCTTTCCTTTCCTTTTCCTTTCCTTTCCTTTCCTTTCCTTTCTCTTTCCTTTCCTTTCCTTTCCTTTCCTTC